>NC_053030.1:23616452-23768293 GCF_016746235.2 Drosophila teissieri
CTCACTCATTTCGCATTGTTCAGTTCGGATATCTTACCACCACAGCCCCCCGAACACCCGCCCATATCTGTTCTTTTCTAGTTCAACGTTATTTCTGGACTTCGACATTTGCTGTCATGGCAGCCAAAAATGTATTTTTGGTCGCAACTGGTGTGCCTGTAACATTTTTCGCCGAATTTTCGGATCTCTCTCTTTTTTCACATACTGGTTGAAATGCAAGGTAATTAAGTATTTATAAGTGCTGTCACTGACAAATTTTAATATGTACCGAATTTAACTATAATACTACCAAAAAATGGAAAAACGAACCTGCTGCAATAAATCTGGTTGCAACAATACTAGAATATTTCAGACTCTGCCTTGCGTGTTGGGCATATTTAACGGCAAAAGTTTACTGTCAGGGACAGAGCGAAGAGAAGCCTGAACTCTTAACCTCTTGGGTGAAACTAATTGAACTTACCTTCAAGTTAAAGCCGCATAGAATATTCAAGAATTGGCCAAGTTGAAGGTGGTCATTGAAACACAGACACGGGAGTCTGCCAATGCCCATTTAAATTCAATTAAGAAGTATTTAAAAGTATGCTTTGGGTATGAAAAATTACTCGCGATTTATTGTTATTTATTTGCGATGTGAACTTATGCAAATGCTGTAAGTACTTCAGAGGACGGCCCTCACAAAGACACATGGAATTTCTACAAATTTTTTCTCAAATACTTGTTGCTCACTTTAAATCAAATTGCAACTTATAAAATGAGAAATGCTAATTCAATGATAGATATTTGCATTTCATGTATGCAAATTCATTTCCATTCAAATTGGCTTTGCTAAAAATTTTACATTTGCATTCGCATTCGCGTGAGATTGCAGTTAATTAAACCCCGGGCATGGTGTTTTTGCGTTAATTAGCACCTTAAACGTTCATTTCTTTCAATTTATTTAAACTGTTTTCCGATCAATTTGCAGTGGATTTACCGACGGCGCGATCACCTTCGATGCTCTTACGATATTTGCCCACATTACGGTATAGTCTTGCAACTTCAATGGTACTGTGCTGTGCGCTTGCGCGTCAGGTTCACTTCGCGTTTGGCCCGCAACTGGCCTAGCTTGAATGGACCAAGATCGGGGACAGCTACTCGATAAGTTCGGCTTAAGCTGGAACCGAGGGTTTTCGTGCGACTTGTGTTTTTGAGCGCTTTCCGAGTCCCCTGGTTGGTTGACCAACTTCCAGAGGGTTTCGGAACTGGTTTTGGCCACAGAGCTGCTCATTCTCTTGTGCTGCCTCGATTGAAGTTGGGGATAATGTTTTGTTGGCCTGACTAATTGGTCAGTAGTCTTCCCCGTCGGCTCTTGAGCAATTAGTTTTTATTCTAATTGGTCAGAAATATATTATGACCGACATTTGCACAAACGGATCGCGCCACATAGCATCGAGTTCACTGCAACGGAGGACTACTTTTTTTTGGCGCTCTTAATGGCCAACTTGAAGCTTGAGTTGATGTGGCAGTGTTTTTTTTTCTGTATAGAAATGTTTTTGTCTTCTGATTGCGAAATTTGCTATATGGAGGCTGAGCGCTAATTGTGTTTGGTTTTGGATGAGCAATGATGCGAAAAGGTTGCTCAGTATTGGATTTTCATTGACAAGGTTGAAATTGAGTGGGCAACGTCTTATTTATTTTTGAATTAAATTATCGGCAATAAGATAATGTATTGTTATACTGTGTGATCGCAATTGATGCCTGAACTTTATCTGAGCTTGCTAAGTGATGTTCGTACTGCGAAGCCCAGTAAAAACAATACTCAACAGTTTGGGTCTAATTTAAATGAAGTCGAAGGCAAATGCGCACAGCTCTTCGGCAGAGACGGGGGGAACTGTTTCAGTCAACGACTTTTAGGCCAGCAGCTCCAGCAGCTTCAGCAGCAACGGGAGCGGTAACGGCAACGGCAACAGTTGCAGTGGCTGCTTCCAAAGCAGCAGCAACACGCGGGGTATTTAGGCTCAAACAAACAGCCACAGCAACAAAAACAATAACACAAGCCCGCAACAATGCAAGGCGAGCAAATAAATCGTGATCACGTGGTCAAGAGGGCCAGCCCAGAGCGACGGTTCTCTGGTGTAGGTGGAGTTGCTGGCAGAGTCTGCGAGAACCTGAAACTGCATTGAACTCAACTCCTTCGTAACTCCTGCAGCAATAAACGTAGCGCTTGTCTCGACTGATAAAGCCACACAAAGAGCGAAGTGATCTACTAACAGGAACAGCCACCACAACAACAACTGCCGCAACAAGATCATGTTTGTCGTGTCATACGAAAAGAAATATAGTACAGTGAGGGAAGGGAGCCAGACCAAGTCGTTCTCTGGGGGTAGATCGCGGAGCCAACTGATCGCATACACAACAAGTTCCTGCCGCAGTTCCCTCCACCCGCACCCGCACCCAATCACCGCCATCATCTTCATCGTCGTGGTGGGGCATTCAAATTTGGCGCTTGAATTTGTTGCAAGTTCAGAGTTGAAGCTGCAGCTGCCGCGCCGGGGAGTCGTCGCCGGCGCGCTGGCAACAGCAGCAACACAACCAGAACCCACAAACAATGCATGTCGTTGAAATCGAAATCAAGATCAGAACATAGAAACTAGAAGATCCAAATCAGCAGCATCATCGGCCACGCCGTACGGATCAAAACGAAAGGAAGCATAGCCCAAGATTTCACGTGTGTGAGTGAGCCGACTCGGCAGTGGAGTCCAAGATTTCGATCGTTAGGCCGCATCGTGACGCACAATGTGGTCATGGGCAACCTTCCAAGTTAGATGAAGCATTTGAATCTTCATCCAGGCGAGGAAGCGCGCCGCACAAAATTTGATTCTAATTGTCGGCGGAGGAGTTCACTGGCCACGTTCATCACTTGGTAGCATTGCAGCACACTGAGGCGCGGGAACGTCTACTACATTGAATAAGGCCTCTAAGTCCCTGCAATGTATAACCGATCATTTAATAAAAAAACATTTGTTTTGCTTTATTATTTATTGTGACCCAGGTCATCATCATGCCAAAATACACCTATTGTTGGGAATACGCTGTACTCGCGTATTGGATTCGCTTTATCTGCGCATTAACATCAAACGCGTTCGATGCGAGAACTTTAACGAAATCCTTGGTGGATACTTTGAAATCATTACTAGCAAATTACTTGATTTTGGGTCGGATCAGCTGTAGCTGCTCTGTCCCAGAAACTCTTCGGCGCTTTTCCCTACTCTACTCCTTTTTCATAGGAGCATTGCTGACACACATTTCTCGCAATTCAAACCCCCAGCAAACAAAGGTCCAGACCATCGGCCAAGAGGCGAACGTTGATCCCTTTGTTTTTGGATTTGCGGCATGGTGCACGCGTGATTAGCAGCTCAAGACCGCAACCACTCAAATAAAGACAAAGGCCAGACGTCTCTCGTCAGACATATGCGCTGATCAAAGCTCAGCAGAAACTAATCGAGATTAACAGAAGATCAGCGGATCAAGCACCAGGCACCAGGCACCAGTGCAAACTGAAGTAACCACTGAAAACGATCCGAGCCCCCCAAAACGGTTTATTTAAAACGCTTGGGCCGGGAATACAACAGCCGAGCTGCCCAGGGCACAGCATGTGAGCGCTTTCAAATTGTTTCAAGTGTGAAGATCAATTTCATGGCACGTTATTGGGCACTGGTGGTCAGATGGATAAGGACGGGGGAATAACTTCTTCCAGATCTTCATTTGAAGCGCTGCCCATTTGCATGAATTTGAATACAATTGACGAATTGTAGTTTGGGTATTTGTCTGGGGTTATAATGTCTATATTATATTTTCTCCCATTGTAGTTGCTGGGGAGGGAGTGTGAGAAAGTTTTCAGAACTTTGTGTGAACGAATTTGGAAGTGAACTGCTGGCAGTGACTGGTATCTACAAATCTGTGGCGTGCATACTATTGATCTATCACTGGACTTGACTTGAACTTTAGACGGTAATTAGACAAATCAAATGTCAACAGATAGTTCACCAAAGCACAGAGAAAAGGGACTCTCATAACCGACGACGATAATTTATTGTTAGGCGAATAAATTTCGACACTAAAAGCTGGTTGCAGACAAGCTGGACTATTGAAGCTAATCAAATTGACCCAGTAAGCCAGTTCACTGAGCCGACTTGGATTTCGGTTATTGGGATTGCGACCATGCAACCCGTCAACATTATTATTTGCCTTGTTAACTTGTCTGCACGAAATGACATTTTACAGCTAAATTTGCCGTCTGGACAAGATTTCCCAAGACAACAGCCATTGAGCTCGGTTAACGAAGCGATGCTGGAGCGTCGAAGATGCCTTACCGCTCTCTGGAGCCAAATTTGATTTTGCAAGCTCTGATCTCCAAGCACGCGGATCTAGGGTCTCTACCCATATCCCTACTTCATTCGCAACTTGCTAATCATCTGCGGCTTCCGACTAGGACCATTTAATATCTCTTCGATGCTTAAACGGGGCTTTAGAGCTGCTGGACATTCTACTCTCTAAATAACGTAATCAGAGCAGGACTAGCAAATGACGGCCACATTCTACTGCCTGTGACTTCAAATCAAAAGAGGACTGCACTTTTCTGTATAACTCCCTCGTTAAAAGGGTAGAAAATATTTAAAACCTAAAGCGAACAGTTTCTTTTTTGTGAATAATTTGATCCATCTAAAAAAATGTATTTTATCACTTCAGTCATAAATTAAGCATTTGACGTGAGCATTGGATAGAAAACTGCAAAAAATGGTCCGAAGCTAAACAAAATATTTGGGTTTTACTGCACGACGAAACGAAATATACCCTCACATGCTTGTTACCTAATTCTGATATTTCTAGTAAAGGCTCATTTGCAATACACATTAATTAATCGGCACGAATGGTTTCTTATGAAGCATTAAGCTTAGACGCGTACATGTGTAGAGGGTTAAATAGTTCTTCCCTTTGCAAGAGTATAGAAAGGATGATGGCAACAAATTGCTCGTTGGTGTAAGAAAAGACCGCGATATGCCTGGAAGCACAGCAAAAGGTGAAAAATGCAGCACCAGCCAAAGTAGGTGTTACCGCTTGCTAAATGATCAATCGTCGCGATCAGAGGCACGTTTAAGGCTCTTATTGGTGTGGGCGGTCAGTATTACTTACTGTTGGAGCGATATGGTTCATTACGTAAGGGAGCTCATTCTTGAGCTGGAACCCTGTCTAAAATAATTTAATTGGTTGAAAATAAAAGTTTTTTATGCTTAATAATAAGTCATTAATAATGCCTAACTGAATACCACAGATCGTTAATTCTAACCAAGCATCAGCGAATACTTCAAATGGTTAACCTGTGTGGTCCTTTTCCCAATAGCGACCAAAGTTTTTGGAGGAGAGAAAATGAATGAAAATTAATTTTCCCAAATGCCACGCTGTCTGATTTGCACAACACAGGAGCTGTCCTCCAACGCGAAAGAGGCTGACGATGACTTTAAGTAAAATATAAATTAGACTTCAAAGGTTGAAAAGATTGATTTGTGTGACAAATAACGTGGAATCATTCAAAGCCCCAAGTGGGAAACACAGATAATCATTATTTGACGGAGGACAAAAATGACTCCACGTCGCAGGTGTAATTATAAGAAATTAAGGGTTAATGCAGTTGGAATTGTTAGAATTCTTAACCGAAGTAATTCTTAAGGGTGGATTTAGCATTTTAAAGGAACCAAAACGGTTAAAAGCTACAGAAAGCCAATATACAATTTTCAGAATGCCTCTGACCGAAGCATTTAATTAAGTGGACGCAAATAATAATCAATAATTCAAGCAAGAAAAGTTCAACACTTAACTGCGTCCCTAAGAAAGCGGGACAGTCAGTGGTGCTGTCCGAAAAGATCACAGGTTTTTAACCCTTTCACTATATGTCTCGGTACATAGGGAGTGAATAGATAAATAAAAGAAGCAGAGTTTCACCGGGAAAAATTTAGAGGCAGCCAAAAATGCGCTCAAAAAGTCACTCATGCCCACTTGCTCTTGCTCTCTCTTGCTGTCTCTTGCTCTCTCTTGCTGGTCCCCCCAAGCTCAGACAGCTTGAGCGCTTTCCCTAACAGACAAAGCGACGACAGTTGGCTTCGGCTTCCATTCCACAACTACTGGAATGCGCATTGAGTGCTTTCCTGTGCTCGCCGCGGCTCCTACTTTGGATTGCTCTCCCGTCCGATGGCAATTTTGTTTGGGAATATTTTGTTTCCTCTTACAAATGCACAGATTTTCGACATTCTTTTTTTTTGCGCATTAAGTCAGATTTTTAATTTATTTTCTCTCCGGCTTTTCTGGTCTGGGTAAAACGGGCTCGTTTCGGCTTGGCCACCCCGTCTCGTTTGCTGATGGAAACATTTCCGTTTTGTATTTGCGCAATTTGCTTTTAGCCGCGTTTGTCGCCGAAATCTGCATAGGAAGGCCCAAGAACGCGATAAGCTTTAAGTTTGGGCTTTAGTTCTGCATATGATTTCTATTTATTTTCGCAATTCTGGTTATACTGATAATGACATGGTGGCTTAGGCTAGGCCCTGTGAAGGCAGTTCCTAAATCGTTTAAAGTTTAACTACCTTTTGAGCTTGTTAAGATTATTATAATACAATGTACTTTTATATTCTTTAGCTTTGGGGTCCTCAAAAACCTTTTCTTGATTGTGGTCGCAAAATGACTATTGAGTACTGATTGGCATGTCTGCATCAACTGGTCTTTGATTTAAAAACCATCTTCCCATAAGAGTTAACTAAAAAGGAGGTTCATATAAAATTATCCTTCAAGTCACTTTGGGAAGTCGCTGGCCGTTTTGGTGTGCTTTCTTATCCGTCATTTATCGGTGCATGGCTTGTCCACCCGTGCTCCCCAATCCCTCCTGGAAGGAATAAATTGAAAAACTCATGCTCCCGCCTAAGATATATGAGCGTATACATGCTCGCACACACACGCTCGCATAGGTACATTCGTATGTAAGCATATTTACCCATGTACGAATCAGGCATCGCCATCATCTCCGTCCCCTCCCCGGATCCGAGCTCCCCTTCCGGGTCCTTCCCGTTTCGACTCCTTTCCAGCTTTCACGTATGAGAGTGTGCAATGCGAGTTGTATTCGTCATACACGCTGCGTTGACGTCGACTGCAACTGAGGCGCCAGCAGCGCTGCCCGCTGCGCAGCTCGGCTTCTACTTGGTATTCGCTTAATATTTTTTTTGCTCCACGCTTTTTTCGTTCCAAGCTCCAACCGAGAGAAAGAGCGAGCACTAGGGCAGAAAGAGAGAACAGTTCACACATAGATATACACACACATACAAAGCAGACTGTTGTTGTTGTTATTTGCTGCACACGAGTTGGCGCTTTAATACATATAGCGGTATATGAGTGTGTATGTGTGGGTGTGTGTCTGACTCTTACATGATTTTTATTTCCTTTTTCAGTTGACGCTGGTGCTGTTGTTGTTGTTGTTTTGCTCCCCAGTTTTTAGACTCCGCCTTTTTTGTCGTCTGCATGTCTCTGGTTGTGTGTCTCTGCCTTCCCACCGTCCCGCACCATTTTCAGCGGCCAACCTCCTTCGGCCCCGCACTTTCTACTGTTGTGGGATTTTTAAGCGACGTCGTCGTCTCTGCTTGTACTAGAAGGCTAAAATGGGTGGAATGGGTGGAATGGGTGTTAGGCGGTGGGCCAGAGGCTGCCTGGTGAAAGAGTGAATGTATGTAGTAGTGTGCTTCGGTTTCGTTTCGTTCCATTCGCATCGTGTGATTTATTCTCTGTGCTCGTTGCGTACTTATGCTCACTTGCCCTGTGTATGTGTGTTTGGCTCATTTTAACTCTCATCCATTCGTTTTTAACTTGATGTGTAGTTGGGTCTCCCAGCAAAACGACGAATGGGAAACGAATGAATTCTGCTTGGAAACATGTTTAGGTTTATTTAGAACACGAAATCATACATACGAGTGAAAATTTATGTACTTGCACCTTCACCTCCTTACTTTCCCTATATACTATATTGCAGTGCAGTGCGTTCGAATTCTTGCATGCGATTGACTGAAATGGCTGATATGTTCCTTGGAGGGAGGGAGTAAACAGGACGTATGACAAATTGCGTATTCGACAAGGTGGTTTTAGTCAAGGTATACATTTTTAAGAAGGGGCACATCGAAAGAGTTAACATACACGAACAAAAATATTTGAACAAAAGTCAGAATGGAAATTTGGTTAACTGTCGTTTTAAGCTGGTCTGCTTAAACTCTGCTTTGCAGATCTACTCAGGCATCGTTAATCGAGCACCAGGTCTCACAAAGGATGATTTTAAAAGGAGAGTACTCTATTTAAAAAGAAGAGAACCACACTTCCAGCAATGACAGTCGAAAGGAAAGGGTTTGACAAAGGCAATGCAACCCATCGAAGAGCACTTGCGAATGGGAAAGGCAACGGTTGAAAAATCAAGTAATAGCAAGTAAGAATTTTATAAATAGACCAAAAGAAAGTTTAATTTAATTCAAGTCAAGGCCAAGTCCTAAGCGGCAGAGGGTGGACTACAACGCGGAAGTTAAATCGCAGAAGGGCAGCAAGAGACGGAAAGCGGGTCATTTTAAGGTCATTCACACTTCGGACCAGGTCCGGCCCGGCGCTGACCTCGCGATGGCGGCTACTTTATTACTTTAAGATTTTGCCTTGACTTTGAACAACAGTTCGCCTGGATGGTTTTTTTCTTCGTTTCGTTCTGCACCTCGCCGTCTTGACCAAGCACAATGGACTCCTGGAAAAAATGCGCAAGTTTTCTCAGGGTTTTTACTTTTTTATTTTCGTTCTTTACTCTGTGCTCGGCCATAATGACCGAAAGCCACGTAAAGTTTACTTGAGACGTTGCACATAATGAATAATTTCCGGACAAGTGTTGACAGTTAGAGGTCCGTAAAAAGAAATCAGTAAATATCAATTTTAGATATTTTATTGATTTTATAACTTTCATCATATAAGTTACTTATATGTTCTTTTAAAAGTATGTAAAGGCCCTAATAACTACTTTTTGGCAAAACTTATTGTTTACGCTGTTTCTAGAATAAGAATAGAAGACTCAAAATATGCCGAACGGCGTTCTAACGCTTTTAGAACGATTTTAAAAACATGTTAAAATTTTGTTGTATAAAATGTGGGAAAAATGGGTAAAAATTCAACAAAGTATAAAAGTCAGCAAAAGGACTTATGGCAAAACTACGTATCTTTTTGTTTGCTTCTTTAGGTGTAACTTTTATTTGATAGTCAAATTACTTGACTAAGTTATTGATAAAGTACTACCTTTATAACTAATAATAAAAGTCACATTTTAAAAATATATCTATTCATCTCAATTCCAACTTTTTAGTTTAACTAAATATTAGTAAGTCCAGGTGAACATATTATACTCGATTATAAAAAGATGTTATAACCACAAATGTACCGAATTAGAATCCACCCTAGCTTCCAAGACGGCTGAGCAGCAGTTGACTGCCATTAAATATTCAATTGAAGTTCTCTTCGTACTTCCTTTGCCCTACCGCCTTCCGATTTCGATTTGTATCCAAATGTCATTTTTTATTTGGCATCTTTTGCATTTTATTTGCTACATTTGCGAGCAGCCTCAACTGCGATATATACCTTCCATGACAGACAGCAATATATATATATATATGCTCTTGTATATACACACGTATGTATGTAGCTGGGGCTGCCCATTTGGATACGCAATTCCGTTGACAATGTGTTGCACAACGGCCAATGGGAATCCTCGGTGCTGTCGAAGGACTCGCCGCACGGCCGGATTTAGTTCTCAATTTTTCCCATTTCTTTGTCACTCATGCGACGCACGAGTATGGACCCAGTGGAGTCAGAAGTGCCTGGACTTGTGCTGCTTGGGGGCTTATTGGTACGAGGGATGGTGGGATGGTAGGATTGTGGGCGTGAGACTCTCTCCGCTGGCACTTGGAAATATAAAAGTTTTTTCAATTGATTTTTTGCTACTTTTTTTGTTTTATTTCCGATGGCACGTATTCCTTGTATTTTCCGTTTCTTTCTTACTTTGGCGAGGGGTTTGAGAAATTGGTTGAAATCAATTGGATTTGGTGGCATAAAGTTTTTGAGCGACAGCCGGCCGATTCAGGCTGCTAGGTGGCTTTGGCATTAGCATTTTCAATCGTCTGCGTAGCGTTGGTTGAGGATGGATGCTACATATGGCCCTATAGATTTCGATTTGCTTATTTGACTATCGGCGCATGAATTTGGATTACCAGAGTACTGAAGACAACTGAAGCGACAGCAACTCCCGAGAGGGGATCACCTCACATTAGGAGTGAAGAACCCCTTTCTTGATTTGGCTACTAATAAATATCGATTTGTAAATTTTTAAAATAAAATTAGCTGCACAAGCCTTTGCCTTAGGACATTTCGTTTCCATGGCAGTAAGGCAGGCTCGCACAAAATGAACATTCCTTTCACAATTCATTTATTGCTTTCGGCGAAGGTAGAGATTTTCGTTACTTATTTTAATGCAAATGCGATTGAACCGTTTATCAAATATTTCCTGGTTACATTGAGCACCAAGAACGACAATAACAACAAAAGGCCCGAGTACAACAAAGGCAGAGCCACGAAATCACAACACCACTAAATCAACAACCACAACAAGACACCCTCTCCCTTACAAGGACGGAGATAGGAAAATTGGCAAACTCAGGAAAATGCGCCACGCAAAAGGAAAAATTTGCAAGCCGAAAATCAGATTGTGTAAAGTCGAGTTAAGTATCCTTTATGGGGTTCGCTGAGCAGGGCACAGGATTAGGATATGGGTAACATGTTTGCCAATACTTGTTGGGACACACCCCTCTACGCCATTCTGCCATCCCCGCCTCCACCCCCGCCATTGTTGCTGCTGATTACGTAATGGTTTGGCACTTGATGATTGTTCTGCGGCGGCATGAAATTGATGTTTTTGCCAATTTTGCAATTGAATTGCAATCAAAGCGATGACGTGAAATAGAAAACCCAGTCGCAGGGGTAGATGCTCACTTCGTCAGGGAAGGGATGGAAGAGAAAGTCCTGCTCTGCAGTCGTTTGGTTTGTGCAAAACCGAAAATATGAAAGTGAAAGCCAAACTAAATTAGGGTAAGCCTGATTCTTTCCTTCCCTGCTTTTTGCAAACATTGAAGAGCCGCTGAGAGGGGGAATTCGAGAGGAGGATGGGCCGTCGTTTAGTTTATTGGCTGCCTTTTATGAGGGTGAGGGTGTATGTTTGTTTACGTGCAGCGGGTGTGCGAAGTTGCGTGTCATAAATTTTGGTTCCCAGAATAAATTTGCACACCGACAAAGTAGAGGGCTCTCTTCCTTAACTCCGCCCACTCCGCCCCTTGGGGGCAGCATGCGGCGCCTGTCAACGGCTCATGGTTATAAAGGGAATTGCCCCGCATCTCAGAGGTATTATTATCTGATTGTCATACAATCCGTATCTGCTAAGGGGCCTCAGTTAAGTCAAAATTCATCTGGTGGAAAATTGGACATGAATTAAAATGAATTAAAAAATGTATCTCCTTAGTAATTTTTTTAAAATATATGTGCACTATATTTTTTTTTCCAAAAATAAATCGATATAGTGCCGAAAGGATGTGTGTCACGGAGCTTTCCAGGCCGAATAATGCAACGCGATCCAGTCTGCAATCCGAGAACTACTGGCAAGTGGCGCTTCCTTCTCCAACTGCTCAGTCTAAGGTCTCTGGTTTCCCTGCTGTTCATAAACGATTATCATCCATTATGAGTAGTTTCCATGGCGAGACCTCGCCCCTTACCTGAATGCGCAAAAGGCTACGTATGGCATTCCTTTGAAAATGTTTGTTTTACTACGTGACCGATAATTCCATACCTCGACTCCTGCCACTGCTGATCCTCCAGAGGCGATACACACGCGAGCCCGCCAGACTATAGGGCCAGTTTATTTCACTACACAGATGATCTACATGAAGGCAAAGGCCTTGTGCAGTCCTCGTCTGCAGAAGCAACACGTTGAGCTGCAAAGTTCAATTAAGTTGACTTTCTCTCCGTGCCCCTCGAAGCATATGCATTTGCATTGGTCACGTTCTGGAGCGTGTAATATTTTAACCTTTTTTTATTTCGCTCGTACTTATTTATTATTATTTTACAAATAAGTACAAATACGAATTTTAGTAGAAACCTGCACGATTGGGAGTGCAATTCTGAGGGCTGGGAAAATCGACAGTCGGGATTGGATCATTGCAGGGCAGTGAACACCGTTAGAAAGATGTTAAATTTGTATTAATGCACGCATCATTTTTATTGCTGGATAACCCCAGTTGGTATGAAAATTCCTCGTTTGTATTTTTTAGTATTTCCGCTTATTTCCGGTTGCTTAATTTAATGGCTGTGCTGATTTAGCAGTCTAGCTGTTGGAGCATCTTCCCTTCCGCCTTTGTTTATAGAAGGGGCTGTTTGGTTCGCATGACCTAGGACAACCTGCTAAAAATAAAAAGCCAGGCAACCGAAGCTATATAAAAACCGGTCTGGCGCGTTGCAATATGACTTGTCGTCTTAATTGATTTGCGGCTGCTGCTAGGAACAGCCGAATAACAACAGCACAATAACTTTAAGTAGCCTTTGGCCTACCGCCCTCTGCGGGCACCACTCACCCCTACGGATAATCGTCACCCCTTTTCAAATTATTTTTATTATGATTGCCCACCTTTTGTTGCTGCTACCGAACCTGAAACTGACCTCTGTGCCGACCCGTGTCCATTTATTTGTTCGTGCGGTCAGTCTGTTGTCGCACGTCTGCAGCCCGAAATCCGTCGTCGTCATGGACGCTGGGTGACCTTTGCTTGTCGCCGTTCCCCTGCTTGTTTGCGCACCACTGCTGCCCTCCGCTTCGTTTGAATCGCACTCGAATTGTGGGTCAATTCCTGATTAAGTTGTAATTTGTTAACGAAATAAAAGTGTTTAGGCAGGGATCGCAAACAGGCCTTCCAGACAGACCGGTTTTACCGGGAAACTGTGATATATTGGATGTAGTCGAGAATGAAATAGGCCCAGTGGCAATATATGCATCCTACTCGTATGACTACTTCGGTTGTATAAAAAAAGGAAAGTTTGCCTTACGTTCGGCAATATTTGATTTGCAATCAGAAGGTAAATTAAGAAAGGTTTACCGGAGTCAATATCGCAATTCGAGACAAATACACAAAAAATTAGCAAAATACTTAAAGTTATTGCGGTGATGTTGATGTAAATGCCGGCAGGGGGATCTCAGAAAATATTCATTGCCCATCAACAGCATGGCTTTGTTCCAATCTGCGAAACGTGCAACGAACGTCTGAGAAACGATTACTCCGTATAATGTGGCCTGATCCAAATATGCATCGTAAATTGTGCGGCTCGAAGAGCGGACTCCAGACCCGTCACTGAGTTGACCAACTGGCTAGTCAAAGTGAATTACTTTGCTGTTCCTGGCCGCTCGTGGATATGTGTGGCATATGTCGGTAATTGCATGTTGTGAAAATGACCGTATCTGTATCAGGCTCTGATTGTGTGACTGTAGGACTCGCCACGTTTTCTTTGCCGCCAAGACTCCGTAATTTCATCTGAGAACGCATCGAATTCGCTCAAATTTTTAATAGATCGTGAAAACAGACAGCACGTCTAAAGCTAATAGGAAACGGCGCGATGCTTAAAGCAGCAAATATTATATTATTTGCATTCCGGTGGAATTTATCGGAGTTTTTCCCAAACCTTTTCGCTCTCTGCCCACGCCCAATGCTTGACGAGACCCACCAAGTGCCATGTTGACATTTGACAGTTTAGCAGAGTCGCTTGGTAGAAACCGCTAACAAGGGTAAAGGCAAACACCAGCACAGCATCAGCATCAGCCCAGAGAAAATGTTTTTCCAGTGGTTTTTTCACGACATTGCGAAAATTTGCAAAATCCCAAGCACACGTCGATGGCGACGTGGCGGTGGCGGGGGCGGGAACAAGGATGGGTGGTGGTGGCTTGTATATGTGCAGATTTTGGTTGGCTGCACACACTTTCTTCCCTTTTATATCAACAGAAACCGTAGCCAGGAATCAGTGCAAAGGGCGCGGAACTCTCCCCTTGCTGCCCTTTGCCAAAATGTTTTTATTGGAATTTTATTTTATTTCATTGGATTTTGATGGTTTCATTGTCTGTCCCGGGGTCCGCAGTAATGGAGTCACTGCGGCCAGCTTCCTTTGGCTGCCTTCACGCAACGATGCAAGCGAAATGCGTATGCAAATTCTCTTCTGACTCTAACGGAAGTTTTGGCAAGTGCCCCCGGGAGTGGGGTTGGGATTTGCCATTTAACGGGGGTGGGAGTTGACGCGTGGGTAGGAGGAAAATGTGGGGTTTTGTTTGTTGTTATACAAAATTACACACGCACTCTTTGCGATGCATTGCTTGACATTTACTGCTAATGAAGTCAATTGCCGCTATTTATCTTTGTGCTGGGGGCAACGAAAATTCGGAGTTGTGGATTTGGGCGCTCGTACTTTCATTGCACGATTTGGATTCTATTTCGGATATTAGATATTGTCCAGACTAGCAATACAAGAGATAGTTGAGATAATATCATGGGCTTATGATATTGACATATGAACATTGGAAGATCAGTCATGATTTCTTCGTAACTAGAGTAAAACATGAACTTTCTTAGTAGTAGTAGTTTTTAGATCAAAGTTTAAAGATAGATCAATGCAGTTTCTACTACTAAAACTTTCCAACATACCGAATCACCATGTGGGCGTGAAAATACCAAACACTCGGATTAATTGCAACTGATACCACAAACTTAGAAACTCCTAGTGGCTTCAGGAGCTCACCTTGTATTTCCAAGTGCGCGTGCTTAAATAAATCATATTCTTGACTAGAGTGTCTGATCCATTGGAGATCTCATTTTAAGTGCAGGAGTGCCGCAAACTAAAAATGGGCAAGAAACACTATTGTGGATATTACGGAAACTTCAAACATCTAAACAGCACAAATGACTACAAAAGCTAGCCAAACTGTTCCTCCACATGGTAAGGAAATCCCAATACTTGGGGCAAAGGGCGAATATTTAGCTAAAGTGACCGTTTCAATGTTGGAGTCAGCTGGATGCAGAATATAACAATTGATTAACCGGAAGTAATAATAAAAATAATATATGAGACTAGGGCTATGCTGCCGGAGATCATTATCTAGATATACCTTTAGTTTCCGTAGTTCTTGATGAACTAAATTGCAAGAATTGTTGATGGACGTAATACAAAAGAATGTTTTCGTAAAAGCATAATGCAGAAGTCGTTAGAATGTGAAGGTTGGTCCTCGAAAATATGAGGTTGTTAGACTAAAGAGTTATGTAAAGTTTTGAATTATCCTTTTATTTAATCTTAGATATTTACACAATAAGTATGCCGATAAGTGTGAACTATCTATAGACACTAAAAATATAAATAAGAATTTTAACTAAATAAATTGTTATTTAAAGCGTTTGTAAATGAAGTCCAAATGAAAACTATAAGATATATTTTGTAATATACGAGTGAAATCACAGAATTAATTTTAAATTGCATAGCTAACCAATAAAAGCCTCGACAACCCTGTGTGCAAATGGTTTAGGAAGCACTTCTGAACAGTTTGTAGTGCAAGAATCACTAGCAAAGTGTTGCCGAATACCGTACTTTAGAAGCTAAATGACCCCAGGGTTCCCCTTTCCACAACCAAGCCACCACAGGATGGACCAGAGAAACTGGCCTTCACATCTCAATGCCTGCTTAGGCCGCGATGATAGTGGCGATGGTGGCTACAGTCACGGTCAAGGCAAGTCCACACTAACAAGACTTTCTGCGACTGCTTCCTGCGACTCGCCTCAGCACCTTCCTCAGTATTCCCCTTAAACCGCATAAGCCCATAACGCATACAAATATTACATTTAAGGCCAGCTAGTTTATGTTTCGTGTCAGGCAAGCATCGAAGCCTGCACTGTGATATGATCTCCGCGGAACGCCAACTGCGCGTGGGCAACCTCCACTGCCACGGCTCTGGGAGTTACAGGTGGGTGGGAGAAATAACCGCCTGGGAGTTTGGGCATTATTGCGTAGCCACGATTGTGCGCCTATCATCCAGAGTTCGGCTGTGGGTTTAGTGTCTTGGCAAATTCGTTAAATTGCACGTGAGATCTCTTGATAAATTGTCATTTTTGCCGAATGTGCTTCATTGTTTACGATGATGACTGCTTACCATCATTTTTGTATACTACTATTAATTTTTTAACACATTTTCTATTAAAATTATGTTTCACACCTAAGTTTTCAACCGTAATGTAGAATTAGAAACTTCCCCAAAACTGAGAGGAAGTTAAAAGAATGCACCACCGGGTCTTTGCAAAGGCAGACATCTACAGCCTTCTGACCTTTTGCTTAAGAGCAATAAAAATTAAGGTGTATGAAGAAGAATCGAAGTGCGTAGATGAAAATAAATTGGCATTTACAACAGTGGGGCATACATTGAAATGTTATCAAATAAAAGACAATGCCGCCGTCTCTGAGCAATTTATTCCACAGTGGCACAACAAAGACAAAGAAACTGAACACGTCTGTGAGGGGCAGGAACGTGAATTGAAAAATCCTTCACCTTCGCTTTTTACAAATGACGCCCCGAGAGACTAAGGAAAAATCCCGTGGTTCTGAGCACACTCCCAACTGGAGTTCTGGAATAAGTTTTAAAAAGTGTATATACATTTATCTGCACAAGCAGGGGGACATCTAGAGTGTGTTTGAACAGACCCCGAGAAAGTAGCAAAGCGTGGAGCTGCGTTAGACCAGAGGGGCGAGGAAGAAATCATTTACATGTGGCTGCGACATTGCAGGAACGTGGAGGGATGATTATTAAATGGGTGGCATGTTTAACTATAAAACGCACGCGACCAGGATGAGGCCAAGGGTAGGTTGGGCGCGAATGAAGGACAGCGGAGGCTTTACATCGGGCACCCACCAAGATGCTGCTAAAGAATGGGTACAGACAGAGGGTTCTTCGCCAGTACGACTGGATGGACATAAACAAGGACTGCGGGGGACAGTGCGTGAGGGTGGAATGAGCCATTGGAGTGGGAGCCAGGGCTGGGATAGGAGATGGAAGTGGCCCCTCAAGTGGGCCTGAAGAGGCACAAGAAAAAGCAGGCACTGAATTATGCAAAAGATTTACGCGCTGCCTTCTGACGGCTTAAAAACTTTTGGGGCGTTGGCTGCTTGACATTGTATACAATTTTTAGCCGGACTTCGCAGTGGAAATAGCGTATGACAGTTATACACTCACAGAAAGAACGCCTTTTGCCTATGCGCAACCAGATGGCAAAAACTTTGGGTATGCTAAAGTATTGGTGAGATGAGGTGCAGTCTGGGAGAACTAACAAGCCCCAAATTTGTGGGCTACAAAGCTCAGGATTACCGCTGAAGTGCTCAGCAGGCCTGTGGGCAAGTGACTAGATGCTTTGCAGACATTGGTTTCAAGCTTATGAAGCAGTTTATCATTTCAAGTGCGCCCGAAGAAAAGAAAGACCAAATATTTTTGGTTTATGAAAGCCAACTAGCACATCTATAAAATGCGAACTGTACATATTTATATTAAGATACTACATTTTTATTCTCTTATGAATAGAAAGATTACGCTTTAACCCTTTACAATCAGCTATAGCTAATCTGTCGTTACTCACGATTCGACTTCTAATATTTACCTTTAATAATTACCCATGTTAGTACTAGCTCGCTATTCCACGATCAATAATCACTCAATTGAATGAAGCGTAATGGCGCCTAGCGGTCAAAATGCAATAAGAACCAATGCAGAACTCCTCATACAACGAATGGCGAGAGGCCTAAACTCGTGAACGGAAAATGGAAGGAAATAAATCAATTGAGATAGAAATGAGCGTTCAATTCTATTAAAAGGCAGCCGGAGAAGTACACCGAGAATATGCAAAAAGCTCTTTGATCGCAGCCGCGCATGCAGAGAGGAATCCCCTTTGATCCCAAAGACGAACACACGACGCGTCGGCAGGTAGAAGAAACCACAGGGCGAAAATCATTGAAATATTTCAATTAACTTAAAGTGCGCCGCCGCAGTGGAGGAGAGTACACAGAACAGCGCCAAGGCGAAATGGAGTTGGACTTGAATGTTGGAGAATCGGGACTTGGGACTTGGCTTCGACAATAAACAATGTTTTGACAAATCGCTAAAAATTGAGTGCGCAAAATTATTATTTTCAATTTAAAAATCAAAGGCAGGCAGGAGGTGCACGATGATCGGATCTTGCATCTCAGATCTTTGTGGCCAGGACGTGTGTGCTGTAAAGCAGCTTGGTAACGATATATGGGTATTAAATTTTGCCGCCTTGATTTTGCTCTTGGCAAAGAACAGTGGAAAGTCGACTTCCTGCCACAGTTGCTCTGCTAGCCCCCAAATTGAATATCGAAAGACTGAGATGTGTATATCGGACCTCTTCGTAGACGCCTTATCCCCTATGCCTGCTAATGATTGCAAATTAAGAATTTAAAAGACAAGGATCGGGTTAGCGTGAGTGTGTAGGTTGATCAGGTGGCTATAAACTTTCAGTTAAACGGCCATGACTGCTTAGCTATTGGTGTTGGCTATTACAATAAATCAGCTTAAACCATTTTCATAGCTGTCTTACCATTAGCAAGTGTAAGAAACTCCTAAAGCTGCCTGACCTTTGAAATAGTATCACGCCTGGCAGGCAGCAGAAGTTACTTTCCTGTTTTGCTGCCGCGACGCCCACTTCAATCAAATTTTTTGATTGGATTGTTTCGGAAGCAAGTCGTCATTAAATCAAATATCATAATTATATAAACAGCTAACGTGCGGGAGAAAGGCCTTTTCTATTGGTGTTGGTCAAAAAACCAGCAAACAACTGCCACGATCTTGCCTTAACCTGAAAGCCCCACCATTTTGATTAAAATCAAGCTTCTAAAATCTTCTGTAAAATTACCTGCGGGTATTCTGAAACTTTAAACGACTTCGCAGAAACTAGGCTCTCAATGTTCACACATTCACTGAGGAGATGCCGTGCCTGGATCTGGAATAGGAAAAGGAGTGACTGCCAAGTGCCAGCAAATCAGTAGGTAAACTGAACGTTAACGTTAACCTGATTACGGTCATTACAGCCTATAAAAATGGCAGAGAAGCGCTAGTCTGGTCGCTGCGACTTTCCGTTCTCACTACGCATCGAAGCCGCAGGAAAGGGAGGGGTCCGGTCAGGACGAGCTGAACTGAGCTTCACTGATCCGTGGCGTGAACTGTTGAAGTGTAAGAGAGTACATATTATGCTGATTATAATCAGCGAAGCCAGTAACGTTGAATGATTCCGCTTGGGCCAAGTGAAGTCCGAGCCAACCGGAACACAAGTGCACCTCATTAGCTAGTAACGGTAAATAGCTGTGCGACCCATCCAGGAAAATCGATAATTTAAAGGAAGAAGGCAGACATGAAAAACTACCGCTTCTCCCTTCACAATTTTCTTTTACGCCGAGCACATGCTAATGAGTGGAATGAACTCACAATCTGGATTGTCCCGAGTCCGACGATTCCATCCTTGAATCGAGAGCAAAACGCAAGTAAATGAGAGAAGAGCGCGACTTGAAATTAGTTTAAAAATCCGTATATGTACCCCGAAATGAGGAAAATAGCTTTGAGGGTTGCATTTGTATATAGCTAGAAATGGGGGAGCGCGACATTTTAATGAGATTTCTGAGGACCATTTGTACTGATTATAAATATTAAACTTCAGACTTTTCGAGGTTTGTATAGGAGAATATTTTTTATCACATTTTATTAAACAACAGAAACGCTCTTAGGTTATTCAGTTAGAATGTAGGTGAATAAAAATGTGTCCTGCATATAGAGATTTAAGCGCGTTGGATATTTCAGAATATGAGTATCAATGATATTGTCATACTCTACCTATTCAAATTTTTTCTAAGAATGCATTGTGGTACGTTGTTCATTGAATATCCAGAACCAGCGAGTATGTGAGTGTGTATATGGTTGCGTAATAAACAAATATCAAGTAAAAAGAGCCATACACAAAAAAGGAAATTGCGTCCCTTTGCTAAAGGGCGCACACAAACAATTCGTGTGTATTCTTCGTGCTGCGTAAAAAACGAAAAAAATTACGGGCTGTAATTATGAAAATTAGTCCTGAGTCTGTAGTTCGCTGTAGGGGAATACGCCATAGCTGAGACAGAGCAAGGTCCCGGGGCAGGAAATAAATACAGAATCTCCGAAAATATTCCTTGTGAATATTTACCGTACACAACACGCACACTCATTAATTTTCATCAATGAGCAAGCGAATCTAAGCCGCAGCTTAAAGCGGCGAATGTGAATTTCGTTTATAATTTTTTTTTTTTGCACATCTACATATTTTTTGGATATCCAACCCAGCCAATGACAGCAGGGGACTCTCGAATGTGCCGCGCATCATTAATTTTTAGAGCTTAGCCAGATGACAAGCCCGAACAACAAACACAAACATAACTCCAAGCCGAAAGAAATAACGAATCGATCCCGAGGTGATGCTTACCACAGTTTTAGGTATGTCTGAAGCTAAGACTGTTGAGCTCGTCAGAAGTAAATGACAAAATCAAAAAAAGAATTTTTAACAATCAAACAATAAAGGTAATGGAAATATATTAATATTAATATAAATAAATACTACAGACATTAAATCTAAGTTATGTTTAAGTTGAAATGTTCGTCAAGCATATGTGCTTAAACCTTGTGTTGTTTTCAAGCTATTAGCTTTCTTAAACATAAGGTATAACGCTTAGCTTTTACATATCGACCCGACATTATGCTCTACTTAACCAAAAATCACGCATTTCCGGCACGTATGGAAGTTCCGGTCAAGCTCGAGTCGAACAGCATGTGCTTCCGTCTCCTTTGGCTCCCTCTAAGTCCCTTTGGAGTAGAGCCAGCAAAAGGAAAAAATGTTAACTCATTTGCTGGTAAATTAGTTTTTAATATACCACAGTTTTTGCTGATTGCGTTGGGTAGGAGCATTTGGAATATTTAGTATATTAATATATGTTCCAAGAGGCACAGGCGGAAATGCGTAGTGGTCATTAGGCTTTCTATGATATTTGCGACCACAGAACGCGTGCCGTGTGCGTGTAAGCTAAATGGTAAAGTGGTGGCCACTTACATTTACCACATGAGTTCGGGACAAAGTTCATCCGGTACCACGGCAAACTAATGTTAGTTACCTCAGATTTTTGTTTATATTCGAAGTACCGTCCACTGCAAAGGTGTAAACAAATACGAGGAGGTTCTAGTTGCAGAACAGAACTGAAACTTCTAAACAAATTGATAAGCTATAGTCGTATTGTTTATTATAAACTTAAATGCAAAATACAGATATGCATTAAAATTTGTATTAATAAAGCGACAATAACACAAATAGTTATTCAGATCACATTTGCCCTGACCGTGTTTCTGTAGCTTGTCAAATTTGTGAACGGGCTCTACTGCCGAGATATATTTAGTCTTACACTGGCCTTCAACACGACAACACCAAAATTTATTGTTAACTGTTTACATTTTTCGGAATTTTTTGTGTAAGTAAGTTATATAGGAAGTTATATAGGAATATATTTTAACGAAAAGTTGTTTAGAACTCAGACAGCTTCGTGATGTGTTGCGGACCCTGCTGTGGAACTTGCTACTACCCGTGCTGTAGCCCCTGCTTTAGTGGCCGCTGTTTCGGACCACGGTGCGGATTTTATAGTGGACCATGTGGACCTTGCTGCGGGGGCGGATGCTGCAGCAGCTGCGGACCGTCTTGTTAAATATGGTAGCCAGTAACCAACATTATTTGAAAGGACAATTATTTATTGATGTGGCCTATTCGTCTTGAAATCAAGATCAAGTCGTAATAAAAGGTGTTCGACTTTTCGTAGTCTTTTTTTAATGTAGGATATCTGGCCCCTGTCCAACACGTCTCTTAGACCATCAATTACGCTGGTAATTGCCCAATGACTGCTATATAATCCCCCTATGAAGTTTCCTAGGTGTATATTGTTAGTGCTAATTTATGCGCAGCCCAGAGCGAATGCAAAACAGTTTATTAGGCAGGACAAACACTTCAAAAGTCAGCGGGTCAGATATAAACCAGTTGACCGTACTGACCGCTTCATATTGGGCCTGTCTCGCCTGGTCACTTCCCGTTTTACTTCTCGTCCCCTCGTTTGATTACTGTGTGGTCAGTGTGAACACGAATTAAGCAGCGTGTTATTAGGGGTTGTGTGACAAAGCAAACATGACATGAGCCTCATTATCAATTCAAGCAGCGTTAATTGGCTTTAGATTGTAGAAGGGGTCAAGGGCTATTATGCTTGACCATTGGCTTTGGTACGCATTTACCGACTAGGGAGTGACCCCTCATTTTTTAATGTTATCGGAGCTTTTCAAGATATGTACATATAGTCTCGGTCTTCTTTCTGCACGTTACTTGCCGATAGCAAAGTTGACTGCTTGTGCTCCATACGTAAAGTCCACAACATCCATATCCCACCAAGACCGAGGGTCGCGTCTGGCGACGACAGCGGACACATTATTTTAATTTTCCAACAAAATTATTTTCTTTTACCCAAAAAAACGAAGAAATGAACGCGAAAAGAGAACAAAACGGCATTTGAGGGGTGGCAAAGAAAACCGAAAATAAAAATTGTATTTCGTAAAAAGAGATTCCCCAGAAGCTGCACATTAAATGGGTTTAAATAATTTATGCCATTTGCAAAGTGCGAGTCGGCGTAAGAGCATAAGATGTATAGCAGTAGGATTTATAGTGGGGTAGAATAAAAACCCAAAGCGGCATGTGTTTGCAGTAACACCAAAGATATTAGAAAAGGTACATATGTATCTACATACATACTTAAAAAAGCAATACGTTCACAAATGAAAGTACATTACATTGTGCATTACAAGATTGTGCATTCTATTTTTAGATTCTTACTTAATGCAACTTTATCTTAACGGAGCCAAACACAAACATGTATTTAACGAAATAACTAAAAGTTTTTCTTTTTTGGTAAGAAAATATGAAGTCCGAGAAATCTTATAGTTTTGGTCGAGAGTTTCGAATTTGATATTTCAAAATTCAACCCCCAACGCTATCATATTTGGGATTCTTCGAACTCCCCCAAATCCATAATTTAAATTGACTTTGTTTTTTTAAATGTATGTGTGTAGATACATATGTACTATATGAGTTTTGTGAATGTGGTTGTAGGCCGCTTATGCCAAGAAATTTAAATTCTTCTTCTAGTCTCTTGGCAACGCGCCCTTAACGCTTTTTATGCGTTTTCCGACGTAACGTGTGTGTATGTATGTGTGCTCATTAAAAGTTGGGGAAAATGCTTTGCCATCTTCAGACTCCTTTGTTTTCCGTTTTTTTTTTTTGTTTTTACTTTTTTCTGTTTTTCTACTGATTTTAAGCAGGGTGCTCAAATCACTAATAAAATTCCAAGCTTTTAAAAGATGATAATGACTTTGCAATTTTATCGATTTATTACAATTTTCCAATTTGTATAATTTAAAAAAATATAAATCATTTTAAAAATAAATTAGGTACAAGTTTAGCATGATAAAATAGTGTGTTAATGTTATTCCTATTTCAAGGTAAGAGATTGAATACGTAGATATTTCGGTACGGATTATCATGGCCCAATCCCCGATGACCCCCTTTTGACCACATCATAAGTCAGCCGGTACCTTAGCTCGGTTTAATAATCTTAACAGTTATATTTCAATCGCCCGCCATTATGAAAATCAACGTCAACAGGGGCAGCATCAACGACTACCGCAGCAGGG
This sequence comes from Drosophila teissieri, assembly GCF_016746235.2. NCBI lineage: Eukaryota > Metazoa > Arthropoda > Insecta > Diptera > Drosophilidae > Drosophila > Drosophila teissieri. Next base: position 23,640,400 of record NC_053030.1, read on the forward strand.
GCGGCAGCAACACCATCAGCAATGGTTACCAACAGAAGTCCTCAAAGAACCCAACGAAAATTCACAGCATTTTCATTCCAAAGCCGAGTAATTACGCATTCAAGTAGAAAAAGTTTATCTCTTGTCGAGAAATTGAAAAATTTTCATTTCATAAAATGAGATTAAAACGCGAGTTCCCTGGTCGCTGTTAAGGAGCAAAGAAGCTGTAGAAGAGTTCACTGGAAGCTTCCGTAAAGCCATGCAAACCACAAAACCTCGGGAATGGTTTGCCAAAACCAGAGGAGGGTTGGTTGGGAAAGAAAAGCTGCCGGGAAGGGCTTAAATCTAGAAAGTTTACTCCCAAAATATTTTTAAGAAAATTACAAAACCGTCGAAGAAAGAAGGAAAACGACGGGGGAGTCAGGACTGATGGGGAGTGGTAGGTCCGAACTAAGTAAAAGGACTGGAAAGCAAAATAATAATGGCCTCCAACAGAGAACAAAGTACGTTGGAGAAAGGGTTTCAGGCAAGCCGTGAAGATGCTAAAAGCGATGACAGTCTGGCAACGCCACAGAGCATGTGCGTGTGCTGGGGTGTTGTCCCTTCATGTCCTAACGCACTTTCAACCCTTTTTGCGCTGGCGGGGAAAATTGCGTAAAGTGCGAAATACACTGCGTACGTATACAAGTACACACACCAACACATACAAACAGCTTATTACATTATGTACACCGAAAATGTTTCATTTTACGATATACATATATGCCTTGGCTTCACAAGTAGATGGTGACTGAAAGGGTTGTGCCAGCTAGAAAATGTTTCCTTTTGACAGTTATTGGATTTCAAAATGAAATCCATTTGATGGCAAACGAAGCTTTGATATGTGGGTTAGCGTCGCCTTAAAAGCTCGGTAGTTAAATAAATTAACAGCCTGCAGGAAAATAAAATAACGAATAAGGTATAGAAGTGAAGGCTTAAGTTATCTTTGTTTAGAAATGGTTAAAGCAAGGGATTGACTCTTTTATATTAATATTTCTTTAATTTTACATTTACTGCTAAATAAACACTTCGGGACAAATTTTCGTTTGTGTTATAAATTTTACCCGACGGAAGTATCGAGTAAAATATAAACGCCTTTAGCACACTCTGGTTCCTACCGCTGTACTGTCCCAAAAACTTTCTCTATGGTAAAAGTATTGATACCGAAATCATAGATTAAGCAAAATGCATATTAAAGGGGGAATAAGAATGACAATTTCCCACACCCACAAAATGTTTTAATTTTGCTTGATATTATTATTTGTCTTGCCAATTTCTATCGATAAATTATAAGCTGCAGCTTGCCAAAGCAAGCGTAGTAAATTATATTTTACCCTTTTTTACTTGAGTTCTTTATATAAAAACAGTAAGCAAATCTAAAAATAGTATTGCGCTGGAAGGCAATGTATCAAACCAATATTATCGTCGCTGATATTACTGAAAAGCAGTGAAAAATCTGCATACATACATAGTATGTATACTATGAGGTAGACAAAAGGGGAAGCCGAGTATAGATGCTGCCAGAGGAGATCGCGGGTCCCATAAAAGACAATTTGAAACGAAAACGTAAAATTTAATCATTTAAAAATCAAAAATGTAAAGGTGCCAAATATTAGGCAGAACAAAGGGATACATTAATCGCTTTCATATTCAAATTGAAGTGCACTTCAGGAAGAAAAATATAAATCTGATTTTGATTTGGCACGTAGCCTAGAGTCTGATAGATGACGGGGCCTTTCAATGAAAGTGGCGCCCTCAAGAGCTTTCCTGCCTCCAGTGCTTTGGATGCTACCACCTTTCCTAACCCCCTGAACTTCCCGCTAATCCCTTCCAAATGAAGAACGGCATGCGGCTTGGAAAATGTATATTTAAGTTTTTCTCGCCCTCCAGATTTATATGTGAGCTCGTAAGTGTTAGCGGGAAAGACAAAATGGCGGTGCTTCTCGAACTAATCCAATTTATTACAGCTCCATAACTTTTCCTATTTGCCTTTTTCTTGGTCTTCTTCGTTCCACACTCGAGACTGACAGACGCTAAATGCGCCTTATTAGATGAGCTGACTGTGGGTGTTTTTATGTGTGCCATGTTAGCCCTCCCATTCACTCTCGTTCCACAACCAACATTGACTCTTACGCCACCCCCTTCCTCGAAGGGGTCGTCTGCTTCAATTTCGAGCTTTTATTTTTTTCTTTTTATGATAAATTGCATTTATCAACCACCGACGCCAAAAATTCCACCACCGCACCACCAACAACCTACGCTGCCACCCTCCTCCTAGACAATTGCAATGCTTGAGATGGGGTGAACATGCGTTCACATTGTTGTTGTTAGGATATGGACACACTCGTGTAAAGGATTTAGCTTTCGATTAAATCTAAGTCTCTACACCCCCGAATTCTTGGAAAATGGCTGAAGGCCATCCGTGGCTGCAATTTGTGTGGCTCGAATTTTGTAAAATAATGCTGCATAGTTGAATTCAAAAACTACTAATTTAGCTGTTGTTTTTAATGAAAATAAATACCGGTATTTATTTGTGCTTAGTTTTCTTAAAAAAGGTCTGTTAAATGCAAGTGCCACAATTTGTGTAAAATCTGTTTGCGTTCTTCCCGCAGTGCCATCGGAAGTCTACAAGAAAATATAGATTTTGCCACATTAAAAAAGGAAAATATTTGCTTATGCTCCTCGGAAGTTTATCAGAAGGATGAATGTCTATATATGTATCACCTAGTGTCTACCCAGAGTCCAACGTAGTTGAGCTCGATTTGCCGGATGATTTCCCGCGGACAAATATCGCGTGTTTGTCCTTGATCCCATGGAGCGTTAAGTGCATCCTAGCGGCAGCTCCTTTCGTGTCTGGGAAAACAATGAAAAATTCATGCAAATGAAAAATAAATGCACACAAGCCAAACAGGATAATGCAGCACGGAGCACCACAACGCAGTGGGAAAATAGAAACACATTTCATGCAATTTCGGACTACGATGCTTGGCTCATGGTTTTTCTACTGCCTTGACTCTTTTGTCTGTGGCACGAAATTTCAATAAATTATGCACAAATTTTCGTGGTTTTCGCGCTCTTTTCTTACTCGTTTCTTTTTCTTTCTGCTACACTTTACTTGCTATTTTATTCAAATTGGTGTGCATTTTATACTTAGGGAAAAAACTGTACGCGCAACGGTTTTAGGTTCAGAAAAGACGAAGAGAGGAAATTTCAACCCTTTTCAGAGCTATCACAGCATCCAGCTGCTTGAATTAATCCCTTTTTGGGCGATCCTCGGGTATCCTTGTCTACCGATATTGTATACTCAGGTAAACGATATACGGATGCACACATCAGTCTCCGTATGCAAATAAGATTGATTAAAAATTTAAATAAGGCTCTTGCCAGGGGACACCTTTTTGTTAAAAAGGGAGAAAACATTGACAGCTGCGTTTTGAATACTCGAATTTGTGGATCGTAGGTTTCAGCTTAATTGAATTCACCTCTTGAACTCGTAGAAAGCAAGCGTAAAACTCTTTTTGAATAGGACAAATTTATAAAAACCATCCCATCCTTCAACGCGATCATTCCATAGTTCGACTTGCTTTTAATTTTTTACTTTTACCAAGAAAACTGTGATTCGGTCAATCACAGCTTCGGTACTAGAATGAATTTACTACCAGAACATAGTCAGTTCGTTGCTCTCCGCATTGCAAAATGCAGGCATCTACAACGTGCGCTTGTATGATGCTGTGCATTTTGTTGTCTTGGGAAGTTGGTTGCTGATCAGCAGCCGCAGTACAAATGATAATGTTTATACTATTAAAGTAATTTACTAAAAATGACGCCCCGCCAAAACAAGGTAATCGGCAGTCGACTCTTCCTCACCCTTCCAGCAAGAGCAGATCGTCAAAGTCAACCGCTTTAGCTGGAGGTTAAGTAGCTTGCTGTCTACTTAACTGTAATCGAAGTATGGACCAGCGAATAGGCGATCAAACGCCGATTTCGATCTTTCCAGCTTGCCGTTCGCGAGCTTTTTCACAAAATTTTACAAGGAAGATGTATAAGTGTGGTCAAGTGCAAACTGACTGGTGCAGAATCGCTTTCCATTTGCTGGTAGCGGTAGTAGTCGAGGTGCTAGATTCGCAAATAATGTGGCCAACTCCTCGCAGCTGCATCTGAGCTCATTCCCTTTCCTGGAGGCTGCAAGCCAAAGTGGAGGCCATGTGTGCTTGTTTCGTTCTTGCCGCTCGTTAATTTGGATAGCATTTTCCGCGCACCATCGGGTACAGCTGTATTAACCCCGGTCGCTGATTTGGTGATAACGATCGTAATCGTTTCGATCCTCTGGGTGCAACACATGTTGCACTCTTCACGGATCAGCGTTCACCTAGCTGTGTGCCATATTATTTTCTCTACTTTAGAAAATGGATTTCTGCACACAAATAAGTATGATTCCATATTCTCGCTTATAACAGCTTTCCATGTTGTATTTTTGCGACTGCGGTTAGAGTACTAAGAACAATTGCAAGAAACGGGAAATGCATGTTTTCTGACTCCATTGGTAATGATTAATGTTTGTGAAGGAAACCAGCGAAGGAAAGTTTTCCTTACTCGTTACTGTTGGGCCATTGATTGTGCCTAATTAATGCTTCTGTAGCAACAAAACTATTTTGTTTATACACGTAAACCAATCAGGAACAAATGTTTATTAAATCTATACTCATAAATATGCATTGGACAAAAGGGTATCCTGACATGAATACAATATTATGGTCTCCTAATTACGCTAAAGAAAGGGGTTCAGGCTCTTGAAAATAAAACGTACATGCACACATTTGCTGAAACAAATACTGTTCGATTTCATTTCTTCGGCTAAATGAAAAATTAAGTTGCATAAATATGCATGAGAAACCCTATAAAATAAACGGGTGAATGTATTCAGGTGTATAAAGTAAATATTACCCTTTTTCAACATTTACCCTACAGAGAAGTTTGGAGAAAGTTGTAAGCCAGGTTTTTGTGTCGAACCAAATTAAATGTATATTATATAAGCGCGGTAGAATTGCAGAAATGTGGTCTGCCTTTGGTAGTATTTTCCTGTATATAACTTTGCGCTTCAATGACTTAAATCCAATTGCCTATAAGGGAAAATTTAGCCCTGCTTCAGGACGTATGTATAAGAGGCAACGGAATTGGGGAGTCTTACTGTATTTCTGTACTTCTGTTTTGTTATACCGCTAAAATGGTATATATAAGTAATTATTCGTTATAAGGTAATAACATATAGAAAGGGTATTTTTTAAAACTTGACGTCGAGCAATGATTATTAGGAGCCATGTATCACTTGTTCGTTCTTCTGTCGTTGTACCACACTTCCTGTGGGCTGAGTAAAAATGATTTTAATTTTAGATTAGTTAAATTAAAAAATAACAAAAGTCCTTACCCTCTTCCCAGCGAAACCATCATAGCAGTATTGATAAACATGTCAATGCGGCATAATATTTGGCTTGCATGGCTCCGGTTACTTAATTTAAAAGACACCCAACGATTATTGGTTTGAAATTGCTTAGAACACGCAAATACGTTTTTTCAGTTTTTTGCAAATGTTTTGTGTATTTTCACGGTTCAGTAAGTAGGTAGGCGTTGATCCAGAAAATACGATTTTCATCGGTTAGAGGCAGCTGCTATAACATAAGACTAAGGCGGCGATGGTCGCTTGGTCGTACCTTTCATCAAACTCATTCACATAGTCAACCGTCAACCACTTAGCACCATTTTGGTTTCATACGTATATTTATTAATTATAGTTGATCTCAATGCAGCCTAACCCAAAAGTCAATAAGTCTTTTGCCCAGTTAAATTGAACTCGCACAACTTTAAGCTACTTGTTGGTGGCATAGGAGATGCTGATGCAGCTTCCGATGCAGATTCCGCTGTGAAAATGTCGGTGCGAGGAACTAACTGAGTAGCAGTTTGATACAGCAACCATCATGATGCAATTCGCAATGCGTTTATGGTTGCCAAGTTGGCATTGCATATTAATATATTTCAGACGTAAGTTTGCGCGTTTCTTTCATGCCTTGTTTGGTTTCACATCTCGTATCCAATCCATTTTTGCTGCGGTAGTCCTCGTACCTTGTCTTTGCGAAGGTATCTGTTGCATTTCTCACGTGTACACGAAAATCTTTTTTGTGCGCAACAAGTTTCTAAACAAAATTCTGAACTGACAAATGACATTGCAAACAGTTTTTGACTGGATATACCTTGAGTCGAGGCCGTTGGTCATTTATTATTTCTGTGTAGGTCCTTGCAGACCAGCAACGAACAGCGCATAGTTTTTAACATTGCATTGCAATATACTCTTTTGTTCATACTAACAGAGAAACTATGGTTCCTGTCTTAACATTTTACAAGTCTAAGATAACATATCATAACTTCTGTTGATCATATCAACCATATAAAGTATCCCAAAACCTCACCCGCAACGCAGCGTAGACAAGCGATCTCGGAGAGAACGCAAAAGCTTCCACAAGTTGCCACTCGAAGAGGGCTCATGATGGATTATTAGTACGTGTTGTGAGACGGGTTTCAAGGATGTAGAATAGGACAGGCAGCACACGAGACTCATTAATCCTGGTGGCAAACGGGTGCCTGGGTGCCTGGGTGCCCTTCGGCTGCCTTGCCACGACTCATTTGTGCTGCAAACTTTCTGCTTGATAAATTGCCCATAATACAAGCACACATTCCCGCTTCTCTTACAAATTTGTGTGGGCCAACCTCAAACCATGTAGAGCGACGAAGCCAGAAGCTGTAAAAGGGCTGGCAGCTGTTTTGGCCTGAACTTTTTCGATAGATAAACACTTAACACGTTTTTGCCAGTAATTTAAATACTCCCCTTCTGACGACCATATATTTACTCACCATTCAATCATATTTGTGTGGCAGCGACGTGAAGAGCACTTTAGCAACGTGTTTTCTGCAGCCCTTTGGCGTTTTGATATGCAAATACTTTGGCACCGGTATTCTTTTATTTTTCTCAATGCGTTTTTTTCTTTGTAGTGCCATGTCTGCAGACAATCTGATACCGTCACGTTATGTCAAACTTATTGTTGATTTGTTTTGTGCGATTGTCACGTTTTTGTTCTGATTACTTAATGCGATAAATGACAACTTAAAGTCATGCTAAAAAGCGTTGCCCACAAGTAACATGTATTTTATATTGAACAAAAATATATACATTTAAACTCAAAGGCATCAAGTAGTAAATATTTGTCTGGTTAGTCCGAATCGCTACCACTGATAAGACTTTGATTAATGCTTCTGTAATTAAGAAATCTGTCATCAGCCGATTCCGAGTCCCCTGATACTGAGCTTGATAATGATGGTGATGTCCTACCAGAATTTTCACCTGAACTAGGTGCTAAAGGCTCTGCGCAATTTTCTCCCGCATCATAATCCTCATTATTATTGCAGCAACTGCTTTGGCACTGATCACCGTCGTGCGATTCACTCATGTCTTCCTCTTCAAAGTCACCATAAGATGATTCAGATTTTATGATCGAGTCTCCAGTCTGCGTATGTCATTTAGAAATGCACTACTGGTTTCTTTAAGTTTGCACTTACCATGCCGAGATTTCGACTTCTACACAAGATTTGAGCGTCGTGCAGCTCCCTCATCAGGGCATTTCTTTCCATTGAGTGATACTCGCGTTGAAGATGACATTCGGATTGCAGCTCTCGGTTTTCTTTGCGTAAGTAAAACATTTCGCTCAAAATTTGGTGCTGCTTCTCAACTATAGTAGTCACCAACTGCTCCAGGTTTTCAATTGTAACTTCGTATTCCCGTAACTTTTTCTTAAGGAGCCAGTTTTCTGCACGACAGTCGGATAGATCTGAGGCCGACAACCTAACCTTAGAAGCATTATGCTCCGATGATTCTTTATCCACCCTAAGAAAAGTCCAGTGGTAACCACAGATCAATTAGTTCAATTATCGCTTACTCGTTGAAAGCGCCCATGTCGTCACTTGCAGGCAAAGGAAACGCTACTAGGTCTCTGCTGGCAATGTCCCCGAGATCATGGAATTGGCATATACAGGACATTATAAATTTAAAAGTATTTTACCGCATCAATGCCAAGTCATCACATGACTTTCCACACAAAAGTGACTAGTTTCTCGTTAAACTTATATACATATGTATGTAAATTCCTTAATTCTCATACTGCAAAACGCCGTGTTTTTCTGGAAAATAACTGTGCTGCAAATACTCCTCTCAAATCAGACTATTAAACTAAACTGGCCAAACAGATAAGGGTGTCTGGGTAGCCCACTTTCTTGTAAATATTTCACTTTACAGACTGAACCCATCTTCCTCTCGCTGCATCCCCTTTGCCAGTGGACACTTTACGACTTGACATTTTCACACTTTGTTGGCAACGTTTTGGAAGCTTCCTACACATTCCTCCCTGTGGGGCATGGCAACTGACTTTTGGGTCGTCCTTGTTACCGCGTCAAAGTCAGCGTCGATGCAGGCTTCATGGACTTTCATCCGCCTGGGATCCGGGTGCAAGTGTGTGGCTTCAGCTGAATAGGAAGTGAGACACTCCTTTTTTGTGTGCGTCGGTGGATTGAAGTGCAAAATTGGTTTAAGTGTTTGCTAAATTGGCAGCAAAATGGCTTTTTCAATTTATACTCAACGTTTATGTGCATACTCGCAAATGGCAAAAGCTGTCCAAAAAGTTAAGCAAGAAAAACTAAGCATTTTTTCCCGTATTTTTTGGCAACGGGTGCCGCCTAGCTATGTAATTGATATTTCCCCGTTTGTTGACTTCGGCCTTGCTTTGGGAAGTCTGTCTGGTCACCATAACGCACCCATAAATAAACACACATCCAGATACGAGCACATATAACTCCCACAGGTCGTTTCACACGCTTACCATCAAGGCCAAACGTTTCCCCATAACTGTATTTTCTTTGCACACATCTCTTATAGTAGAGATAATCATGGCTTACACCCAAGTAACTATTGCAAAGCACGTACATATACGAGTGCTCGTATTTTATGGTCTATTTGTACCGTCTTAGGGTCGGAAGACAGGCCAGTTAAGGTCGTATCGTAATCGTGATACCTAAACAATGCCAAATTACATACCAGAAGGCGCTACGCAGACCATGTTAACATAAATATCTTGTGCCTCCTCTGTTTAAGAGGATCCTGCGACTCAGCTCGCCCTTGAGGGATGGCCAATCTCTAAACGTTCAACCTTAAAATAGGGAACGCATGCAAGCGTTCATTTAAAAAGGCATAAGTCATACGTGGCTAATAAATTGATTTGCTAGAGTGGATTAGAGTTCATTGCTATGACATATACAGGATGTTCTAGCTGGGCTGCCAAGCACTGATCTTCGTTGTTGCTAGTCTTTAGGGGAAAGTAAGCTGGTTCTCGTCGGAGGCCCCTGTTAGTGCAACACAAAGCGAACTGTTCATAAGTTTAACTATGTGAGCATTTGGGGGAAAAGTGTTCTGCCCTCTGTAAGAGCAATGAATTGAAACCCCAAAACGATTGGTGGACTCCTTCCAGGCTCAGTCGCACTTCGTACTAAGACTTTGGCTATGAAAAAAAAACTTTTAAAATGCCAGTTTGAAGTCTATTATTTGCTGGACACGAGCATATATTGATTGCATCGCAGTCGTCTTGGTCGGCCACAAGATGCAGGAAAGCAAATTGCTTCAACAAATACTCGTACTCCCAAAAAGGGGCTGGAGATGTGGAGGATGATGTTGATGGGGTGAGGTGGGTTGCGGTGTACCAAATCACATGGTAATCGGTGGACTACGAAACTGAAACCAGAAATAAAAATGCAATCGGAGCCAAGTTTCGGAAAGAGGTGTTCCAAACTCGTTTGCAGGCGCAAAGTGCAGATCCCCTGTGAGGGTCTGCAGCGAGTCTTCGGTGTCTTGGCGGCTTCGTGTAGTGCAGCATTTAGCGTCTTGATCGGTTTATCACCGATTAATTAGAGTTTGATAAATACGCGCACGCCGTGAGTTTATAAATCATAGTAGCAGAGCCAATGCGGCGCAGTTGCACAGACCCAAGACTATAGAAGCTGCTAGTCCTATAAGATCCATGAAAAATTTGCATATACAAAATCCCGCATCAAAGAGTAGCAGTTATATTGTAGAGCAAAGCCTGTTTTACTTTGGCGTGGTTTCCTTTTTGATTTTTCGCCGCATTTAGCATTTCCTTTTGTTTTGTGCTGTCGCCGCTTTTGACGTGGCCATACAAGCATGATTTCAAAAAAACAAGTATTCTATGCAATATGGTTGAGTAAAAATATCTTTGAACATTTTTCTGTGTTAGAATTCATTATGAAGATGGGATGGGCTTTACGGAAACGATAAACTGACGACAGAAGTTTTCTTATAAAGAAATGAATTATGAGTGCTAATTTAAGGTTATTTTGGAGCTTGAATTTAGAAAGAGTTTGATCGGAAGAATGAAGACCTTGGACCACAAGCTGCTTTTATTTTTGATCAGAAATGGGAATGCAAATTTGTTAGGTTACAGCTATAAGCTGGATGTTTCAACTCTTTAAGAAGACTATCAGATAATATAGATTATACAATGATTTTTAACTCTTTAAGACAACGATTAATGTTATTTCAAAAATGTTTATTTAATATCTTAGTTAATTTTTTTATATTTCTTTCCAGCCCCTTGTAGTGTAAAATTCGCAAAATAACAAAGAAAATGTGCTTCGGATCTGAATGCTCATTTTAATGACCATTACTCCCACATTCACGAAAATATGCCATGCGAAATGTCTTATGGTTTATTACCGCTAGAACTCCCACTGCTCAGCAGCGTACAACAGAAACTAAGATGGAGGTTATTATTATTCGACGACTACTCGGCACCATGATTGCTACCTTTTAGCTGCATTCGTATTGCATTTGTCGAGAGACGTCTATTATTCTTGCCCATGGCAGTGGCAAAAATGTTGACCACTTTCTGCATGGTAGAGCTTTTCACTCCACTTCAGCCTTCGCCGTCTAATGCCGTCCACAGCCCTCCAGTTTTCAGTTTTTGTCGCACTGAAATGGCTCTTGAGATATCTTCGTTATGGAATGAATGACTACTTGGGACTGGTGCTTCGCTCTGAACCTAAAGTATTTGCGGTTTTTTCTTCGCATCCTTTTGCACAATTATCCTGATTTCAATAATGCTGCGTCGTAAACAAAGACGTAGACTGACCTCCAAGTATAGGTGCAGGAAAGAGGTGGTCGAGTCCAACGTTTGTATACAAACTATTATTATTTGCTGGTTTAGGAATTTTTAGTTGTTCCTTAAGGTTTTTATCCTGGGAAGGACAACCTTTTCTCATGACCGTCAAAGTTTGTCTTTCAGATAAAGTTTGTTTTGGCCCGGAAAGGAATCAAAATAAATAACAGGAAATTGTATTTTAAATTTATTTGTGAAGTATATGTAGAATACTATTATGACTTTAGTATAATAAATATCCTTACTGGGTTTCTGCTGCATATGCCAGTCCATCACACCTTTTAAATGCTTCAACATTTATTATAAAATTGGCTTAATTTGTTGAAAGTAGCGCCCTTAAGTAACATTAAATGGCCCAAAGCAATAACGACACAGCCTTCACTTGCATGCCATTTTCCAAGCAATAAAATCTGTACAACGAACACCCCTGCTTCTCAGGCACAGCGTGCTATTCTACACACCACACACACGCGTCGACATTTATCAAAAATTCAACTGTCATTTTAGCAATCGCACAGCGTATTTAAATGCTTTTGCAAGGCAATTGAACATTCATAAGCTTTAATGCCGGCGAGAAATTTACTTATAACCAGATCTCCATTACCGCCGAAACCCGCAAAAGTACACAACCCAATAACCCAATATTAAGGAAATTGGATGATAGGACGTGCAGAAATAAGAGGGAAGTATGCTGAGGGTGTAAGCCGCCCTCACCACGGGCATGCGAATTTTCCGACCTGCGAAATTTTCCAGAACAAAGCACTCAATGAGACACGTGACAGTTGTCGAGTGTGTGCGCTTGCAAAACAAGGCTTGGTTTTGCATTTCCCAGTTTTTCGCGATGTGTCAATGTGTCGCAGTCAAGTGTATAATTTGTGGTTGCTTTTTAAGAGGCTTTAAATATATTACTTCATTTAGATTTGATGGAACCAAGTGTGGGGGAAAGTCGGAAGTGTGAGTACAATGGCATTAGGCCGGATGTTAATTTCTGCAATGTGTTTATTCAGTAAGGAAATTACCTTTTTAATTATCTCTCGCGAAACAAGCATTATATGTTACATCGAGAAAAACTGAGTTTTTGTTATTTCCATTTATTTTTCAATATAAAACAAATTCTTAGCATCCTTTGACTATACCGCCTATAAATTTTGCGTCTGCAATAGGTAAAGAGGAAATTACACAGGGCCTACCGAAAACTCCATGGCCAAATCCTTATGAAAAAGCAAAAAATACAATTTTTTGATAAAAATAAAATACAGCCCACAGAAGCAAATTGCGGATTTCGGATTCTTGCTCGTCCTGTTCCTCGCATTTGCCTGGCACAGTTGGCATCAAATTATGAAGTAAGTAGGAGAGCACTCCATGCATTAAAAACCTTTTAATTTGCTAAATCGCCTTGCCAGACATCGTCGGCGGAGCTCACATTGGGGCTGCACTGGCTGTTGTAGTTGGGTTCCGTTGAGGATAAGCGGGCGGAAGCGGATGAAGCTGAGTCTGTGCACATTTTTGAGATTTCTAGACGCCTGAGTGGGCCGCTCAGCCTACAACCGTTCCGAATCTCACATAGACACTTGTGCCTGCTATTCTGTTCGTTCTTTTTGTAACTGGGTAAAGTTGAATAAGCCATGCAAACACTAGAAAGCACCGAGACTACTTGAGTATGCTTTCATCTGCCTTCGGCTCTTGGGTCGGGCGATAATTTTTTACTTTTGTTTTCGGAGCTAACTTCGAATTCCAACGGTCCCAAACAATAAAGTTTTTCTTCTTGTAATATTTTTCTCCACAATGAGGCACGAAAGCCAAAAATAAAAGGTATTATACAACTCAAGACAGCTTTAAAATAAGACTGCTCGTGCAGTTTAAGCTTCAACCAACCACCTTTAACTCCGCCTAAAAGCATCCAACAAAATATTCTAGTTTGTTTCGAGGAACGACGCACAGATGCGCGGTGCATGGGAGAAAGTAATTAAACTTGTTCCGAGGAACCAATTTCCATTCCAACCATCGAGTGGCGTGTCCCTCGTAATCTAGTATTGTCATCGCATGACTCTGCTGAATACAAGGCTATACCACGCACCCAAAAACAAAAAAATGCGTAATGGAAATTAAGCAAAGTCTTAAACTTAAGCGTAATACAGCATTTAATTTAATTGACAGGTCGCGGACTGTACTTTGGCATACCCAAAGGGCTTGTTTGCCTGAAGCCAAAATCCAACACTGAATTTCTCATTAAAATCGTATTATATACGTTGGCAAGTGAGAGTGTATGGTCGGTCTTTTCCTATTCCAGTCGAATTTTGTCAATTCATTACAAATTATTTGCAATGCTAGAAAAAGAACAGAGAAGAGATAAGAAAACTCGAAAAATAAATTGCAAACTCATTTGCTTCGTGAATATCAAAAACTTTCTCATGCGGCTAAGAGAACTTTATTTAAATTCGATACAAACGCAAAATTACCAAATCAGTCAGGCAAAACCATTGGAAGCCTTCTTTCAACGCCCCAAAGTTTTATTTAATGATTTTCGTAGACGATTTTGGCGTGCGTTTTCCCTCTTGAACCTAGACGAGACTTGACAATATTGTGTTGGTTGCGCTGGTGCTTTAGCCCCACGATTTTTGTTTATTGCTTTTTTGTCACTTAATTTAAGTGTGTCCATGGAGACCTGAAGATAATTTCGATGGTTTTTCTACCTCCAGTATATGTTTCTTCAGGACCTAAATCAAAGAGACATATTAACTAGTACAATATACATTTGCAGAACTATGTACTTTATAAATTAAGTGAATTTATATTCGAATATAGGGTGTGTTTAAAAAGAAAATATACTCAGTGAGTAGACATGTGCATTAAATGTTCAACATGATTTTTCACTCATTAAAATTTAAGCACAACAAAAAACGCAAGACCCACCCAGGGTTGGCTTGTGTTTTTGGCATAATTTATGCGCATTTATGAATTTGGCAAGAGTGAGTGAAATCTAGAGTGTGGCGAAGTGTTAATTTTGAGAAATGTGCAGAAAACAAAAAACAGAAGATGGAAAAAAATTGACAGACAGATAGGCAACGAAGCGTGCGGTTCGTTGACTGCCTCCAAGCGCTTCGCACGCGTTTAACGCTCAATACCTCTGACGCCGAGGACACAACTTCCCATGGTCCACTAACCGGCAATAGAAACATTGAATGCAGCCCAGAATACCGCCGAGTCACAAAGCCAAAGTGCAGACCAAAGGAATGTGACTCGACTGCTGGCTTAAAAATAAACTGAACCCATAATTCATATGCGCCACAAAGTCTGGAGCAATCAAATTGGCAATAAACAGCCAGCGAGATGAAACATGGTATACCCTTTCCTAACTAAGACCGATGTCTGTACTGATTATGCATTGCCAATTTTAAAGCTTAGGAACTTTCTATCTGTGAGGGTACGGCTTGGGAGCATTGCTTGCCCCCCAAAATCAACTGAAGCTGCGCTGCTCTCACAAGCCAGAAAGTCCCAGTCACAGTGCCGGTTGCCATCAAACCCCAAACGACATAATTGCAGCCTGTCTGCGGTGGCTAATGCAAACAAACATGGGATTATGAGACTGCAAGGCCTCTACGAAATTGATGATGAAGCTCCCCGCCTGACCCGTAACAAGTAGCTGGCGAAATGCTACAAAATTGGGTCTCTACGTGTTGCCACAACAACGCACCGAGGGCAGCAATCGGTGCCCGATCGATTGCCCAGATCGTGCAGATAGCATTTTTGCTCTACAGAAAATTGTGCTGAACTCAAGTTTGAACTTCCACAGCCTAATGCATTCAGATAGGTCCAAATGGATTAAAACTGGTGCACATCATCATGTGCAATGCGTTTGGCGAATCGATTGGCTACGCTTCAAATTCCAACCATGTAACTTACGAGCAGCCAAACTACTCGATGTTATTAGTCCACCTTCACCAATTTGGCTCCCGTTTTTAGTATTTGCCGTCTCCAGAATCTGAAAATTTTTCATGGGAATTACATACGTGATAGATTGCTGTGTACTGCATTTCAGCCATCTAATCCCTTCAGCAGTTGCAGAGATGATTGCTTTTCGTCCATCTGTGATTTGCCATATTCTGACTTCATCGTCATCATATGGGACGTGACTGCGTTCAAGTATTCGGAGAGCTGAACCGGAATACGTATTGAATACGCATGGAAATTAGTTGGTCCAAGGTTTCACAGAGTAATAAGCGTAATCAACTTATTGGTTTGAATATTTGACACCGGCAACTTTCATTGCCTGTTCTAAGAAATTGAATTTGAAGTTCAAGTAACATAACTTCGGATTGGACAAATTACAAAATATTAATGCGAACGGATTTACAGGAACATGCTTTTGGGCGAACATCACAAGGCGCCCCTGTGGGGCCTGACCCCTTCTAGAAGATCAACAGGTGGTACAGTGCTTGCTCCTACTCAAAGAAGTAGGCAGCCTGGATACTATAAGCTCTTTCAACCCACATATGTATAAGTCTATGCGTCATATGTTCTTACAAGCAAACTAAAGATGCCTAAAAAAAATTTCAACGAATCCATACCTAATCATAGACAAAAGAGTAAATTAAGGAACCAATATTGTAAGTAATACTGCAAGGCAAACTTTTCTTCTTCTCGAACACAGACGTGATCAATGGCCATGATGCCACCAACAAGAGAGCAATAGTTAGCAAATACCATCTTCTGGTTCCACCCAGAAGATTGACCACCTACAAATATCTGTTTTCCTCCAACTTGGCTGTAGCTCAATCAAAGTTTACGCCAATAAATTGTGTACATTAAGTCTTTTAATCTGTTTCTGCCTCTCATAGGTCTGTCGATAGCCGCTCGAGCAGCAATCTCCATCAACTGCATCATGTGTCATAAGCAAGTTGCAACGCACCGGCAAAAGTTCAAGCTTATCTAGCGATGTGCGCGTGACACAGTGTGTTTATATGGAGAACGAACGTAGAGGTCTTCAACTTTGTAAGCAGACTAGGAGATATGCATTTCGCGGGCTTGACATCGTTTCCATCGATTGGTGGCAGATCACGGCATCACTGAGGCTGTGATTCAAGATGCAGACGTAGACTCAGTTTCTGTTCTCTGATTTCCATTAACGAAGCAACCGAAACAAGCCATCGGCAGACACCCGCCTCCTAGGGTCCAAGATTTTGTCTACATAGCGTAAGCAATTTTTATGCTCATGTTGCTCGTAATCACCGCTAGCCGCAGGTGGTAAAAGGCGTCGTGAATAGCCTCAGCGCGTCTACGATTATGGCAAGGCTTTGGCAAACACCCGAGCGCATCTCCCCAAACCGGCGTTACGCTGATTGAATTGCGCTAATTGCGAATTAAAGCTCAGCATTTTGAACGAAACAAATTGCATGAGTTTTAAATCGAATTCCAGAATCTGTGCAATCCGTTCTCCATCCAAGGGCTCAACCACCCCTACTACCACTCCCTGCAGCTACTAATGAACGTTTCCTACTCCCGTTGCCGCTTGTTTGGCTTTTATTTCGCTTAATTAATTGGCACCGTCAAATGTCTAGAGTTAACAAAAAGTCTATGATGCAGGACTGTAAAGCAAGGGAGCTGTCAACGGGCAATGTGGAGCCCTGCCCTTTCTTTTTGGCTGATGCTCCAAAAGGCACAAGAAGCCGAAAGTCAAGTGTCCTTAGAGAATATGTGGGTGCATATTGCAATTCTTTCATTTTTCGGCAGTTTCATCCCAAAAAGAACAAACTAATTTTTGTTCTTCCGACTTGTTATTCTCATATTTTTCGTTTTCAGAAATACGCCATGAAGTGGTTGGCATGGTGAAGGGGATACGGCTAAATAACCTTTTACATGTTGCTCATGCAAAAGGGTTAATTATAACCCCCAAAACCTTGCTAATGAAGGATGGTTCAAGCTGAGTTGAAGAGGATTTTTTTTTCAGCTAAAAACAAGAAAAAAACAAAGCAGAATAAAAATTGTGCTCGTAGAAATATTTGATTACTTTAAGAGGGATAAGTAGTGGCCAAGCTTTAAAACATACGTTTATTAAATTGATAAATTTAACAATTTCTGACACTAATTACATACTTTAGATGACTGTTAATACATTTATTGATTTCGGAGTAGAGCAAAGGTACAAGCACAGAAACGAAATTGAACTGAAATAAACAGACACTTTTTATACAAATAATAATATTATTAAATAACTTTTAGAAGATGCTAGCAATGCATATATTGTAGGTATTATGTTATGTTTTCATGTTTTGTTTTTTTTTAATATCATGCTGACTCAAATAGCAAAGTTTACCAAAATTTCACATGCGAATAACTAAGTCAAGTTTCTGGGTGTACAACGCCCTGCACTATCCCTTGGTCAAAATGCATTCATACCAAAACTCCTTTACCAGAATAAGCAGCTACGAGTTTTGACTGATTGATAGGATGTCATGAGTGAACATGGTATTATTAGAGCCCAAGATGCTACCAAACAATAGCAGCAATAGATAAAGAGGGCTTGCAGTAAGGAAATGTTTGCTCACGACTTTTACTGGTGTACCCTCTGGTCTTTTTTGACATATTTGCCAAAAGTGGAAATTGTGCAAGAGAAATTGAGTTCACATGATTTACGTGCACAGCCGTTTCAGCTTCACAAATCAATTTTTGATTGTACCGCTGAAGATAATCATACAGCGAGGTCCGTGCTTGTTAACCGGCTTATGCTAGATACACAGTCTTGCGCATTTTGAATGATTTTGAGGCAAACAAAACTTCTTTGTTTGCTCGTACTGCAACATGCGGTGGTGTCATAGAAATGTACGAAGCAAAAAGTTTTGTACATTTATCAACCGCTTTTGTTGGAAGAGATTTTTAAGATATAATTTAACTTACCAATTCTACATTTCGATATCATATTGACAAACAAACAAGTAGAGACACGATTGTCCAATTCCTCGACTACTAGATATCCATTACTCAGCTAATACTTATGGTACAAAATATGCACGTGGGTCGTGTGGGCATGACAGTTTCTCGCCCCTGTCACACACCATTATTGGCTTTATTACCGTTGCTTCCGAACCAAGTATACCCCTTTACTCTACAGGTAATGCATACAATTAAAATCTGTCGAGGCAGCCGGAAACCAGTTTAAAAGAACGAACTCAGTAGGACAACCAAAGTAAACCTGAAATATGTTTACTGCGTTAACAAGTGAGAAATATCTTCAGGCAATGAAAGTGTGCCACATTCATTGATGTATTTTATAAGTATGTAGGCACCATAATTACGATCCTGCTATATTAGATTTTATTTAAAAGGCATTTTAATAATCGTTTTTTGTAATGAGCATGTTATTCTCTGTTAATATTCTCTTGCTAAGGTTTCGACCAAAAACATAAGATACACACAATTAAAGTGACATGTCAATTAAAAATTTATAAACTTCATGCCGAGCACCGCCGATTCCGAAGGTAAAAAGTGAGAGTCATTAATGTAAGCAAATAAAAAGGTGATACGAGAGAAATTATAGCAGAAATCAAAAGAACTGCCAACTTTGAAGATATACATATATGGACAAAATACTGGTTTTTTCTCTCGGTTAAAGCTTAAATATAGCACACCGAACACTTTATACCCTAGGCCAAAACAAATTGCGCTTAAGAATGCAGTAAGTCAATATTTGTTACCTGAAAATGTAGTATAAAATCCAACCTGATAATCTTTGTTTTTTGTATTCATTATTAGTGCCACCGCGCACTGTACATCATAATCAAGATTATCTTTAGTAGAGTACATATGTCGTTTTTAAAAGACGCAGAGCCAGACTACTTTGACGCGCTTCGTATTCATCGTCGTCTGAGGCACGACTTCGGCTTCCATGTGTTTTGTATTTTGTATTATAGTAGAGCTATTGGACCTGTCGATGGTACCATACTTGATTGCTTGGCATCTGCTGCTGGCCCGTCCGCTAGCATGCGCATGCGCTACCGTTTTCTTCCCCAGTTGTATTTTGGCCATTAGCACGTACGGAGTTGCGCCCGCGCTTTGAGATTAAGCCAAGTGTGAAACACATATGAGCAAACTCAACCTTACTTTATAGAAACTTATTTTAAAGTTGGTGCCTAACAAACTTTCGTCGTATTTCGCACGAAAACGAAAGTTGCGTTTATAAAGGAGTTTATTTCTTGGTGCTCACGAAACAACGTACTAATCAAAAAAGTAAAGGCAGAGCACTGTGAACACAAACATATATATTTTTCAAGAGAAAACAAAACACTAAAGCGTGTAAAATCAACGTCCACAAACCGGGTCAACAGCAACCTTCGTTTCAATTTCCGTTCTGATCGTCGTGCAAAGATGCCAGCAGCCAGCTCACATTCACGTCTGTTCTTCTATTTACTGTGCGCTGCCTCACTCCTAGCCGTTTCCAAGTCGGATGCCGGTAGTACAAAGAACTCTTACTTTATTTCATACTTTTACTATTTGGTTGTTAATTTTATAAATCCTTTCGCAATGCCGATATTTTATCGATTTGTAAATACTTGCCTTGCGTAAAGCAATGTACAGCAATTCAACTACTATAGTTTTTTATAAGTACATCTTAAGTTGGTGCACAAATGTATGTGAACAACTCCTAAGCTTGTAAATATGTATCATTTGCTTTTGAGAATATTTGTGATAATAAAGTTTAGAAACTATTTTACTTTAATTGTGCAATAAAAAATATTTCTTTTAAATTTTGTGATGGTGTTTTATTTACATATGTGTATATTCTAATTACTAACGGCTGTGCTAATATTATTAACTATTTGGCGTGGAGTCTCAGTCTAATCTTTAAGCTAAGGGACGTAAAAATTTAAGAGATACACAAATTAATTGTTCACGATTTTATTTCTTATAACTGAAGACCCTGCAAAGCCTTTTTAATACCTTGGTATCAAATGTTATCTAAAGAGAGACTTTACAACTAACATAACTTATCCGTGTACTATCTACATATTGCTAACTACGTATGGCTGTCCATGATCTTGACCACATAACGCTCACTGCTGCTACGTTGGTTTCATTGACATCAAAATCGTCTCGTATCTTCCACTCAGGTAACTCGTTTGTGCATTCAAGGTTAATAGTTGAAACTGTTAGGCGATCGCTCTGACTTGCCGGCTATGTCAGTTGGCTAAATGCGGAACTGATTAACATTATACGCGGAAGTTTGATTTGAATGAGTGAGCAAAATGTGTTTGTTTATGTTTTGTCAGTTTTTCGCATTTCTGTATACTTTGGAAACTAATCTACTAATCCGTACTCGAATACAAAATAAAATTAAGATGAAAGTAATCTCTCGTTAAATCTAACCATGTACAAACAAAAATTGATCAAGAAAAGCTTGAAAGCGTAACGTCATTAAACACTGCAAGTTTTTAGTTCCGCTGCTTAATTTGAATTCTTGTAGTGCCATTACAACCACCAACTGAAGATTTGGCCTACGACGCAGCTATACAGCTAGGCTTACTTAACCATCGTCTTAATTTACTTAGCCATGAGGAAGAATCAAGACAACTAAGTTTACCAAACATAACACTGGGGAACATCGTGAACCGCATACCCTGTAGTTGTGACAATGGGTTATGCAAGTGCTGTGCTGGTAAGTTGAAATTATCTTGGCAATAACACTAAACACGATCGAAACCCAATTGTCTGCTCCTAGGTTTCCTTTCAGTTATTGGTATGAACAGTTGCACAGAAGTGGCATATCGACCTGAAGAATTTTCATTCGAGTTGCGAATGCGCGTTAACAACAATATTTGGTTCCGACAAAAGGTATCTGGCAAGAATCCCCCTCCATTCTGCTTCCGGCCGCCTCGTTTTAATTTTGCTAAAGCCTGTATTCAATTTCATGATATATGGTTTGTCGGGCGTAATATGCACGTTTGCATGTATATGTCAGGAGAATTTCAGGGCTTTGAGTTGTTTGAAAGGTAAGTTCAAAAAACGGTGCGAGTTAAGCTAGCATTTATAAAACATCCTTTGTTCGAATTCAGAAACTTTGACTGTCTCTTGTTTGGAGATCACGGAGTTAAAATTGTACCCCCAGAGCAAGGTTATCCTGTAAGACCGAACGATGTCGATATTGATGATGGAGACGATGAAATTGAGGACTACGATGAGAATGTAGTTCGCAGTTTGGCAAAAAAGATGGTCAAAAAATATTAATGATGATTAGATTTACTTATTAATTTAATATATTATTTATTTCGAAATGAATCACTGATTCACTTTATAAAGTAAAATCTCGATTATACATAAATCAGTTGTGCAAAATTATTTAAAGTGTCAAGTGCGAAAACTGCAAAATGACGTGTCCTACTTCAACCCGTTGAAGCAGAACATAAAAGGGGAAATTAACACAACGAACCAATTCAAAAGAAAAATGCAACCTTAGACTGCATCCACACCGCAAAAGCCACACGTCGAGGAGCAAGAGCAGGGCATTTAAATGCATATGCACAAGCACGTTGACTGTTGCACTTCGTTTGACTCGCAGTTGACTGTAATAAAGGACTGTAAGGCTGCAAGGATGCAATATGCAGTGAAAGCTGCAGCAACAGGACAACCGACAGCCAATGCGATGGCAGAGGACGGGTAGGGCTTTATTTCGCACTTGACTGCTCTGAATGCCAGTCGAGCTTCAGTCAAGTGGTGTGCAATAAAAGCGTATTTTCACAGCACATGAGAATATGGTATGGGGTAATGCATTCAGAAGCTATGCCAATAAAAAACTGAATAGCTTGAGTACCTATACTAGGATATATTTGTGGTGCCTTTTAATGTTTATATGTTTATATAATATTTATCACGATATTTTCCTGTTGATATATTGAATAGCCCCTTTATTATTATAATTTATAAACAACTATATAACAATAAAACAGCCCCTGGTCAATTTATAAAAGGTCCGACTTCTGACAATCCTCACAAGGAAACAAGACTAATTTAAAATGCAAATGTGAGCGAGTGCTTATGAAGCGTATTTAGCGCTTGTAATTGATTCGTTTACACAAAGGGCACGCGACACACACATAAAGCTGACCTCCCTACCTTCCTACTGACCAGCCCCTTCAAGCCATTTGGCATGCAGAGATACTGACCCACAAGGGAAGCTAAAAGAAGAGGGGATACTGGCTGGACATGACGACCCTCGTAGTTCACTGTTGATTGTCCGTTACCCAGCGCAACAGGTATGGAAACGATTCACTTAGGGCTTTGGTCAGTTGATGCGATTTTCCACAATATCACCTTTTCCCCGTGTTTGTCCATTCCCTGAGGTCAATTAAGTATACATTTCCGGTTTCATGTGGTCAACAGGGGATAAATATTTTTATCACGGTCAAGTGGTCAGATCCGTGGCAAAATGAACCCACGGCAGTAAACCGGATTGAATATTATTTATTTGCCTTTTTTTTATTACGGTATGCAATATATGTAGATATGTAGATACAAGATGGTAATTGAAAAGGGAATGTTTCCTGGAGGTTTAAATCAGACAGGAATGAATTTATCAAATCGAGGGTGTGGAAACATGCGAAGTAATTGATGTATGCATACACATTATTGAGACACGTATGCCTGTCTGCACACGAACATTTTATTTTCTTTATGTTGATTCTCAGACTTTTCCTTCTTTCCACGACAAAGAAAAAATGAAAGCAGAAAAACTACCCCCAAAAGTAATTAAAACTCTCCGTCGTTGGACCCAGACGAAGACGGTGGCTACCTCAACCTACAAACGAATGTTAATCAAAGCAGAATATAGAAAATGTAAAAAGTCCGCATAGACAGAGACGGTGTCCTTGGGGTTTAATTTCTTATAAAATGTTATATTTACATACATACATATGTAGCTTAGAGCAAATGTGGGAG
Organism: Drosophila teissieri; assembly: GCF_016746235.2. Lineage (NCBI taxonomy): Eukaryota > Metazoa > Arthropoda > Insecta > Diptera > Drosophilidae > Drosophila > Drosophila teissieri. The sequence goes on from NC_053030.1 coordinate 23,663,607, forward strand.
TAGAATTGGGAACTTGGAGTTCTTAAAGGAAAAAGATGATCTACTATAAATACAGTTAACATTTTGAAACATGAATTTCTCCCATCTGTCTCTAACTGGTTACCCAAAATGTAGGTATAGGTAAACGGTCGAAGTCTGTGTAACTAAAAAGCAGATGATAATAAAGTTATAGAAGTCCTGGCCTTATTGAAGGCTGGGTTGGTTCCTTATTTTCCTGTCAAATGTCGGATATTCTTACAGATTAGTTTTTTGTATATGAAACTTCAAGGAATGAATAAAAATCAAGATACTATTCCTCAATAATTGAATGTATATCAAGCCAACTAGGTGTAACCATGTATTTTATCACATAACTAATGTGAGTTTATTTGGATTGAGAATATTTATTTTCTTACTTTTTACAGAGAACGCTTCTGGGCAAATACGAAAAACAATATTAAGACGATAAGCACAAAAACGAACAAACGTCAATACAAATGCAATATATACATACATTTGTGTATATACACAAAAACTTAGTCCCGTAAATAGACGCGATTTTCATGCATGATGAGCGGAAAATTTCCCCTTCTTTGGTTGTATATAAGGTAATACATAAGTGAAGACACGAACGGCCTTTTAATTTTCGGGGTGGCAATGCTTTCAAAGGGTTAAAATCAGTGCCTTTCGAAACGCGAAAACATGCGTGAGCTGTTGGTATATGTGCGTTTATAGGAGCGGCGTTGCCAGCCTGTCGTAGGAATTACTTGAGATGCCAAAGAAGAAACAAAGTCATTTACATGGCTAACGAAGTGGGTGAACAAGCAGAAAACGGCTGGGCAAGAACGTGAAAGTCGCGGATGGAATGGGCTGCTATAGGACAGCCAACAAATTTAAATACCACCAACAGCCAAATACAAAATTCCAATCATCTTACCAAATCCGCTTTAAAATGGTTTACACTGCTTAATTTAAATGCACCTGTTATCCTTTTTAGTTTTTCATGTAATACTCTTCAATTAAGAATTACAATTAAATAATTCGTTTTATTTTGTCAACCAGATATTTCATGATGACACTTCCTCAAAACAGGGAGAATTTAGCCATTAAATCCGATCGAAAATTCGCTATTGGGTGTTCTTATGCCAAGTCCAGACCCTGTGTTACCAGAATTTGAACCCGAGGATCCACCAAGTGCCCTGTTGATGCTTCGTAATATCTGTTCAATATCACCAAAAGCACTATCAGCCAGGATACACAGAATGAGTGCTAGAATCTAGAAAACATTGTTGTAGTTTGCAAAGCACCATTTAAAAAGAAACTTACAAAAAGGCGAAACATTGCGCAGAATTTGGTCGCTTCTTTAATAATAGTTATACGAATGATAGCAGATATATTTGGATTTAGTTTATATAGCAAAATCTGACAAATTTTCAAATTGGAAATATGCTAATATAGACCATAAAAGGTATAGCTTTCGATTTCATGGGGACGGACTAAAGGTTAATTATTTCCATAAATAAAAATTTGTAATCGGCTTGAACGGTCTGTCGAGCATTTAAACAGCATTATGTCATAAAAAGTTTATACAAATTGGTACATATTTGTACGAAAGGAGTAGAAATGAGAACGCTAAAGTCGAGTGCCTCAGCTATTAGATACCCATTCCCATTCCCATTTGGGCGTAAGAGTTGTCTGTTTTAAAGTCCGAGTTTGAACAGAAACTGTCTAACGGAGGAACATTTTTTGTCTTGACCAAAGTCCCATCTGTTTTTATATCCATTATCATTATTATCTATTTATAAGTCACAGCCATTTAATTCCGTTGTATCAGAAATATCGTTAGGTATCTTTATTGGGCTACCCGACCCAAGCTTTCTTTATTGTCGTCCCACCACAGCCCTGGCAGCGTAATAGCACCACCTTAAACAACTTGGCTCGGATTAAAAAGAATCAAAAAACCTTAATGTGACAGAATTGATTGTATTTGTAGCATTGGATAAATAGTATATGTATTTATTATAAAGCGAGTACGCTTTACATGAAACCAGCTGCCCTCAACACAAAACAAATAATATAAGTCCGGACCAAATCAAAAGAATCCAGGACGAAAGCCATATCCAAAAGAGAAATCGTTAGTGGGTGGAATTACATTTATCACTCTGTTGACATCCAAAGTAGAAGATCCACTGCCTTTAGAATTAGCACTTCCACCGCCAAAAATACGCATAAGGTTCTCGATAGAACAAAAAGCACTACCAGTCATTAAAGCGAATGTAATCATTAAAACCTGTGAGGTAAGTCATAGTTAGGGCTGCGCAGTTTTAATTATCCGAGTTTACTTACCAAAATTCGAAGCATGATGTAAATTGAGCTGAAGTGTCGCACTGAAAGTATTTCCCAGTTGATAGCAAATAGGTCTTGAATCCGGTTTATATAGCAATATTTTTACAATTTAAATGCAGATTAAAAATATGTTAATACAAGTCGTAAAAGTGTACAGACACCTAGTCAAGGTTAATTTGATTTTACAAACTGCATACATTTTCTCTACTGTAAACTGACTTTAATTTTTGTGGTAATTTTGTGTGGTTGTGACTTTATAATTTTGTGTTATCTCAACTAAATATTTAGCGAGAAAGAAGATACTGATATTAGGTACATAAGCTGTCACTCACCCACCCATTTAAAAACAAAGCAGGACCTTTATATACCCGTTACTCAGTTAAAGGGAATGCGATAAAGACATTTGAGTAAGGAAGGGACTGTTTCTGTAATAAATGTTTTCGGCATATGAGTAGAAATTGACAAGATAGATCATAAAATTAAAACAATTTTAAAAATGCGTTGAGGGTGGGAGTTAGTGTGGATCATAGCCGTTACAGTGGGCGTTGCAATCAACAGTCGGACGCACAAAGGAACATGGCCAAATTAACTCGGCTAGTGATCCTTCTCAAGAATATATAGTTTATATAGTCAACGGCTAGCAACGGCTAACGTACCATAGTTTAAATTTTGGTTTTCTTACAATTGACACTAAATGTCGACTAAAGCATACAAAAATCATAAGGCGGGAAGGTATTTATTGAGCGAAAACCAAAACAGAGCGCTATAGTCGGGCTCCTCGATTATAATATACCCGTTACTCGGATAGTGGGAGTTCGAGGAAGAAACTAATAATTAAAATTAAATTGTGACATATCGATAGAAACTGGCCCGACAAACAATAAAATTTAAACAAAATTAAGACATTTTTAAATATAAATCATGACGTCGGAAACGCTTCCATCTACCTGTAACACACTTTTCGAATGCATTCTTGATATACATATGTACCATTTAAAATCCTTAGAATTATTTAAAAATTAACCAACGATAGAGGCCATTTTCAAGTATCATATTCATTAATCGTATAATAGTTATTCGCCACCAGACCTGATAAAAGAATGTTAAAAAACACTAGCTTTTTATAATGTTAGGAGATATTTTTTTGGCTATCCCAAATTAGAAAGAAGTTTTAATTAGAAAACATCAACCGATTAACAAAGTATATCATATCAATTGTAAAATCTACACCTACCACTTTTCGGGTTGAAGCGAATATAGAAATATTCCTAATTCCGTTCAAAGGATTTACAATTGGAATGCTGCTTACTTTTATTAGTGGGTTTAAAATTACAAAGCTTGGCCAAGACAAATGTTTATTTTACCCCGTTTCTTAATACTAAATGTTAAAACTAAGCGTTAAGCCGCCAGGTCCATTTATTATTGCAGAGTCGATTCCTTGGTACTATCCCAGGATTCCCAGGAAAGGATGCAAAATTCCTGCTAATATGCTTTTTGGCCATGGCACATAGCCGCCGACATCCACGGTGACAGATCCCTCCACTCCGCGTCCGAAAGGCCCGAAAGGTCCAAAGAACGGTACTGGTGGACTTAATCCAAATAGGCTTCCCAGTGCTCCAAAGAAACTTCCGATTGGGGTAAAAATGCCAAAGGGGTCTAATGACGGTCCACTAAGAAATCCAGTTCCAAAGAGTCCATTTTTTCCAAAAATTCCTGTACCGAGTAGTCCATCGCTTCCGAAAAATCCGCTGCCTACATTTAGCGTCGCATCTATATCAACTTCTGCACTCGGACCAGGCCCAATAATAATAGGTCTTCTCGGCAAAAGACCACGTAGTATCCATGGAAATTGTTGAATTAGTTTAGGCAGTCTAAGTAGTCCACGTAGTCCAAGTAGTCCAGGCAGTCCAGGTAGTCCAGGCAGTCCAGGCAGTCCAGGCAGTCCAGGCAGTCCAGGTAGTCCAGGTAGTCCAGGCAGTCCCGGTAGTCCAGGCAGTCCAGGCAGTCCTGGTAGTCCAGGTAGTCCTGGTAGTCCTGGTAATCTAGGTAGTCTACCTATTGGAGGTTGAGGTCCATCCGGTTGATGTGGAGGTCCATCCGGTTGATGTGGAGATCCATCCGGTTGATGTTGAGGTCCATCCGGTAGATCAGGAGGTCCATCCGGTAGAACTGGGGGTCCATCCGGTTGATGTGGAGGTCCACCCGGTGGAGGTAGAGGTATATCCGGGAAAGGTGGAAGTCCAGGTACACCAGGGAAAGGTGGAAGTCCAGGTACACCAGGGAAATGTGGAAGTCCAGGTACACCAGGGAACGGTTCTTCGGGACGTATCGGCGAAGGTTTAATTGTGTCCCATGGCCAATAAGGTGGACCTGGATAATGAGGCCATCCAATTGGAATATTCCAACCAGGAATACGGTCGTAGGACCGTGTGTTCTTGATTATAGTGATTAGGTCGCTTCCCTTGTCCAAATCAGCTGTAATTCTACTATATCCGGGATAAGGGAAATAACCTCCTGGAAATAGGTTGCCACTTGCCAATAATTTGACTAATTTAGCGACTTGCAAATTGGTAGCAGTTGATAAAGAAGCTTCAAGTGCGAGATTTCTACCGTTAAGACCCCGAAGTCCTCCGGGATTAGCACCAAAAAGAACATTTAAGTAACGTAGAGGCGCCATCTTTATGTCTGCCCATCCTTGGATGGCAGACTCGGTCTGCCGGGCCAACTCACTGACAATAGCATGTGAGCTGCCGCAAAAGATGATCAGAGAAAGGACGAGAATCTGCAAACGGGTCAATAAGACTGAGAATTGTTCGAGATTAAGTATTATATAATCCTTTACCAATTGTCGCACCATAGCAAATGCTCCTTACAACTGATGTTGTGCCTTTCAAGATCTGCTTTTTATAGTAATTTTAGTTGATAATTATAATATAAATGAGAAATTTTATGCAAAAGTAAACTTGTGAGTTCAAACAGCAGTATAGGTGTCAGTTTAAACTACCGTAAGGAATTGTCAAGATAAATCGAAAAAAAGAAACTATCTTATTTAGCAATATAACCTAGGATGCTCAGAAAATCCAGAAAAATTAAAGCAAAAAACCTTAAATGGTTAAAAAAAACCAATAACTTTCATAAAAAAGAACAATTAATATCTGAAAAAAGCTATGTCTATACCGTGTTATGATATAAATTTCTATTCTATACGTATGTGTTAGTTCAAATTGGAACTTTACTCAGCAATAAGCAACAAAACATAAGAGAAAACGTAATACCAAAACGTAGTAAACAAAGGTAAATAGATGGTTTTTATTTGACTGGCCGCTTTGAAATTGGTCTGCATTTCCAAGGTTTTCCATTTTTAGAATAAAAATAGGACGGTAAAAACGCCATTAAGATGCAAAAAACGAATTGAAAAGAGTGACACAAAATTTTAAGTGGATGTGTGGGAATACATAGTTAGTTCTGCAAAAAACATTTTAAGGTTATATCTCTCTTTTGATAATTTTTTCATTTTGTTTTTCCCAGTTTCTGTTAATATGCCAGAGAAATTTTGAAAAAAAAAATTGCACTTGCTGAGTAACGGGTATCTCATAGTTGGTGAACTCGACTACAGCGTTCTATCTTTTTCACACTAATATTTGCCGGTGATAAGTGGAATTATTTACAAAAGGTTTTAGCAGCACGGTTCGATGTCCAGAAATCTGTGTTTTTGTTGTGTTTCTCCAACTTTACAGAATCCCTTATCGATGTCACCATTGATATCTATTCACTTTTTTTTGTTGGTCACAGAGCCAGAGATAAGGCCTAATGAAAACTGATTCATAACAAAATAAAAAATTGCAGCTTTATATTTTCAATTTAATTTTATGTATCCAGTAAAAAGTGTTTGTTACCATAATTTGAGGGATTTCACACGACTTAACAAATAGTTGAAAAAATATGTTATCTTAAAATCTATTGGACAAATCAACTTATTGAAACCGACCCAATATTTGGCTTCAGAAATATATCATAGATGTCAACCTATACCTTCTTCTGCCAGGATGGTGGTCAGAGTGCGAGAACGCGTGTCGTATGTAAATTAATACAAATGGAGGCATGGTAAGTTTTGGCAAGTGAACCAAACATGCAAAGGGCATTAAAAGGGCACACGCAATAGTTATAGTTCGAGTCCTCAAGTGCTAGTAGACTGCATGCACATTACAGAATAGGCCTTAATAATTTACGTGGGCTAATAGACCAAGAGATAAACATCGTATGCAGGGAATACATATCCTGTCGGTCTACCTATCTGAATATTAATCTACTGAAGCTTCTGTTCGAAGAGCTGCAAGGGTGTCACTTCCCGCTAAGGTTGCCAACCCTTTTTTCCTAGTATAACGAAAAAATGTATTGGGCATATTTCAATGTTTTTCGGACACAAAGAGGCATAGACCCAAGAATATCAGCTAGATAACGCCACTTTTCGTAAATTTATATCGACGACCTTGATTATCAAAACGGACGACACTATTCTTATAATTAAGGTAAACATTTCACTCCCTCCCTAAGCCAATTTGTTTCCTTGTTTGATTATTAACTGGGTAAACACAGAAATGTCCTTTCATTGCCTATAAAATTTAATTAATAAAAGGGTCAATTGTCGCGTGCAGACGGCGACCTTTTACCCATTTTCCTCTAACCTTCCTTTGCGAGGATAAAATATGTTTGATTAATTTATGAATTTTCGTGTGAAATTCTTTATTTTCTGTATTTATATATGCCCTCATGGATCAGACTTGCGTGTCGCTTGAAAAGGTTGACGGTTTATACAAAAGCAATTTAGTAATTTCATTCATTATTGTTAGTTGTTTGTTATTGTAACAAAATGTATAATAGAACTGTAAATTAGTTAAACTTCAAACGTGAGATTTTAATAAAAATTAAACAAAAGCGCTGTATTAAATATGAACTGCAGACATTTTTTTAAGTTCGGACTAGATTACACTCATATAATACTAATGATTTAGCAGCCGGACAATAAATAGGAACTGTTTTGAAAATAATTAAACCAAATAATTCAAATAAAAACAAGCAAGAGAGAATGCTATAGTCAAGTTTTTCTATTCTTGCCAGACGTTTCCTTTTACCTGTTACATAATCTTCAATGAATCCAGTATACACTTTATTCTACAAGTAACGGGTATAAAATTCAATTCTAAGACTCTCCCACTTGTCTCATCGTCGTTTTCAGTTATTCTGTTTGGAGGAGTTAAGTTGGCAAAAGTTTCGTAGACGCGTATGAAAATCAACAAATGTCTCTTCAACTTTTGTGTCCATTGTTTTAACTAAAGTCATAGATACTACTCGTAATAAATACATTTGATACAACCCTAAAATTTAAAAAATTTTAAATTCAACCTTATGCACTGAACGTTGATCCCACCTATGCATAACAATGCGGTGTCATCCATGAATTTTGTACAGGTAGTTTAAGCAAAAAAGCTTTTGACTAGTGCAGGTGCACAAAGATAACTAAAAACTATTAAATATAGCACCGAAATTTCATCAGCATCACTACCACAGTAACGTCCCAAGATAACCCCAAGACTCGAAGTACACTCAACGACGCTGTCGCTGGCAATGTTTATCCTGTCGGTTTAGTGGGGGTCGGAGCTGCGATGGGAAATGGTCAGGCATGAATAATAAAAGAGCCGACTCTGTGCAATTGGAATATGTGCTAAAGTGTCAAAAATTTTAGACAAGCCGAGCACTTAGACATCCACTGCCATCTCACACCTACCACTTATGATTCGTAAACAGAACGTAAGAGAACCCTGCTCCCAATATGGGCTTTCGCCACGGTAATTAACTTTACAAATCGCATGCAAGTGTGTGATTAATTATTCCATGACCGGACACTCAAACTCGCAAACCGGACAGTTAACCCATTTCGGCATCGATAAGGGTTGAACTCACAGCTGTGAAAAAGGCTTTGCGGGGGCGTGCGAGGGGTTTTTTGACATTTACAATTTCTGAAATACATTTGATAAATGTTTGCTCATAAGGCGTAAATTGAAACTATTCTTGACCATGGACCCAAAACTTGCATCAATTCGACCACATGCCACTTAGCACATGGTTTGGTATGCGGACTACAAAATCCCAACCCCAACCACTCACATCCCTAACTTCTTTGGACGGTCGCACACATGTTTACTAAAATAAAAGGAGGCTTCTATCGGTCAGCTTTCTTATCAGCGTCAAAGTTCAACATTCATTTTGACTTGGTCAACACTTCGTTAATCACAGAACTCCAAGCACATGACTTGCGGTCAAGGACATTTTCGAGTATGAAAAGTTTTATAAGATCCTTATCGCTTAATTGAAAATTGGGTAAACGTATTCGTATCGCTTTAAGAAACCGCACAGAATCTTTTCAGGTTTTCTAACCCTTATAGTCAAGAAATAGTATTTCGCTTTCGTGCTTAAATTCATAACGTTGATCCTTTGCATTTATACTGTACAGCTGTTTATTCGAGCAGCAAATTTTTAAAGGTCGGTCAGAAACAAAGCAGGAAGGGTTGACTTAGGGTTGTTGACCGTAACAGCATTTAATGTATGATGACGCCAAATAAGGATACGTTAGGGATACACGGAAAAAATACGAATGGAAGCCTATGGATGAGTATCTAGGCAAATTGCTAATTGTATTACTTTTCCACATTTCCAAATTTTCACTTTTCGATTCGGATAAAGAAGTGACTGTTTTCGGCGGTTCGTTTGCCTGGTTCTGAAACAAACGCTAAAAGTAGCGGGTACAAGTATTGCTTGGCGCAAGTGAAAACAGCAAGCCAAACTTATAATAAACAAATAAAAAATGTACGCGTATGTCTGCCTGTAGCTCCCCAGTCTTTTATTCTTCATTATTTGCGTGTCTGGTTTTTCTGCTGCTGATGATGAAGAGCCCACTACAGTTGCAACAAAAAAAAGAACCCGAAAAAATATGAAAAGTTCTCTTTATGCATAAGAAGCAACTGCCAAGGGTGCCCATTTCCTTTAGTTTTACCAGCTGAATGGCAAAAACTTAACGGATTGTTAGCTTGTGGTTTCCTTGGTATCTGCAATTAAGTCTCGAGGATATGGTGTTCTTCTTGCGTCCGCTTGTAATTCGTTTAAAGTTATCAAAAACTGTTTAATTCCAGAGTCTGCCAAATGCCATTATGATGCCATTTTGATGAGGAAAAAATGAGCTTATTCTAGAATTGGTACAAGATATAGATGCACTTTATTAGTTTTAGACTGTAACTGTAATTTTAAATGTGGGTGGCAATTTTTTCGAGATATGAGTAATTAGCAACGGCAAATCGATAACCTACATCTGAAGCACCATGAAGGACATTACATGATGTACGAAGCAGAATCAACAATAATTAAAGCCCAAAAATAAATAACAACCCTCCATTTCGGCTGTAGAAATTTTCATGCGCGGCTATACCCTGTTGTAATGGAAGGTTAGGGTATATTAAATTATTCCAAAAGTATACTTTGCCAGTGTCTTCAGACTCTAGGGCGAAATGTAAGTACACAAACCTTTCACAGCACCTTGCGGCACACGGTAGTAATTCCCATTAAGACCCGGAATAATTCAAAAAATTAAACAAAAAAAGATTGGTCAACATATATGTATATTTTGTTTGTATGTCGTTTATGTTTTTTTTTCTTTAAATTAGTTCTCTAATAACGAATGAGCACGTGTCCTGTTAAGCAAGTATGTTGTGGGTATACGTCAGTTAGACAAATCTTCTCCTTAGGCGGGTTTTGGGTTCAAATGTCAACGGGCAACCGTGCTAGGCTGTCGGCCCCAACCAACTTTTAAACAAAAATTGTGTTCGAGTTCCTTCGTCCATGCCAGACGCATATGCTAATTAAGCAATTAATATTTGTGGGCGAGACAACTTAATTTATTTACAAAGAAAACATATTTCCCTTATGAAATGTGATATTGGTTCTCGGTCCTTTTTTCACTCCTGTTTTAGTTTTGCGTCATCCGGCAAGACAATAAACTTATCACATGTTACCCATTGCCCTTGGCCAGAAACTTTAGCAGCAAGTTGGATTTGCGGTCGCCCTGGATTTGTCCCTCGCATATTCCAAGTTCGCCTGTCAGGACACTGATATGCGTCTCAGCCCCTTTGCTATGTACATGTATCGAATGATATTTTAGTACATCATCAACTACCGTTGCACAGTCAGCAATAATATTTTCCAAGACACATTCTTAACTTCAAAAATGTCGGTCTCCGGCCCTGTTTTGTGGTCACAGCCGGTGGCTTTCTGTAGCATATGCAGGTCCTTAAAGACGTAAGTCAAGTGCATATAGAAACTAGGAATTCTGTGTCTTGGCCAGCATTTGTCAGATACCAAAATAAAATAACATGAGTTGGGCTGCGGTCGTTCTGACAGATTTAATGAAGTTTGCCTGTTTCCCATGGATTGGATTTATTTTCATTCCCAATGAAGCACATTTAAAATCTTTATATAAAACCATTTTTCATATAACATACTACCCTTGTGATAGTTTGCCAGATTTGGAACTTACCTATTATCTTGAGTTTCACATTATGCACGTTTGGAGGGTTTTTAGCAAGTTTGCTTTTTATTTTCAACTTAATTCGTTGTTAAACGCTCTCATGGCCATGATTAAGCACTTCACACTAAAAACAATAAGAAAAGATAGCATTAATCAAAAGCAATAAATAAGAAACAAATAGCTTTGTTGTAATAATATTTTGAAAAATAAACAATAATTTTTATATTTATTAGTTAAAAAAAGATTTGGAACTATAATCGACATTATTAGCTATTAATAAAATAAAAAAATTCAAGTTTTAGACATATGTATATCATCGGGTGTTACAAATTTGCATAATTTTTTCGGTCTTGGTTTTTGTAAATAATTTTTGTAAGGTTCCTTAAGGTAAGCAAACAGAAGTATGCGTTATACAGTTATAAAGAAAAATAAAACTGATTTTAAACTTAAACCCCCGATTTATCTTTCTCTATCTGCCTACTCATCCTTTCGCTTGATTAAGATTAGAAAGCGTCATAACCACCTCCTACTCCCTTCCGCCCAACAAAAGGACTGCCCTTTATACCCCAAATTTGAATTGTTGCAAGAGCAGTAATGGAGCTGCTGTCTTCCTTGGTGGTTGTCAGACAGTATTAAATGAGAAAGCGAAATAAAAAAGGAAAATAATTTTCGAACACTTGAAGGTAGTGTGAACACCCAACGATTTTTAGAATATTAAAATGTAACAATGACAATGTTTGTCATTTAAATAATTAAAGTATCATCCACTCATATTAGGCACAATAAAGTTATCATTAAAAAACAACAAAGAGAATGCTAAGTACAAAGTAGATGTTGAATGTTTTTAATTTATCAGACATCATTAGGCCACTATGGTTATTAAAAAATTAAAAAATAAAATAAATTATTTAGAATCAGCTCTCAAAATGAAGAATATGGCTACATGCTCGCAAATGTTATGTTGCGTGAATAAAATCAATATACTCTCTGCAAGGGTATACAAATACTTTCATAAATATTATGTAATTGTGGTGTAAATACAATTGCAAAGTAAGCGCGCCTCCTTTCACTAGTGTTATATAAATGTCGAAACAATGATATCGTTTTCCTTACCTTACACGTCAAAAATTATATTACAATCCAGAGCTAGATGTCGCTACAATCCCAATATTATTCTAGCCTGAGGAGGATGGTGCACCCGCTAGCGTGGAGGGTGTATTGGATAAACTAAAAGTCCATGAAAAGGACTGGCAAATATTTTTTTCATTATTGGTTTTACCAAATTTTTTAAAATATGTGTTATTTTTTTTGGGTGTAACTTAAAACATCAAAAAATCAGCGAAAAGCAAAAATCGTTTTTTTTTAGTTTTACTTGAATATAATAATAATTTCATTAAATTTTTCATTAGGAATTATATTTTCTTAAAATGCGAAAAAATAAAAATAGACAAGCCATAGAAGGTAATGCCATATTAATGGTTGCGACGGTAGCTCCGTTACAGCCAAGATTATTTAAACTAATGATATACTGCGCCTCATCTGGAGTTTGACAAGCCTCAACTATACATGAAACCTCGCCAAAGCTTTGAGCCTGGACTGAGAAAAATAAAGGAGGACAAGGCACAAAGGTATAACCAACACACGCATCAGTAAGATCAAAGCTAAATGATCCCAGTGCTGTAGATTCGCAGTTCTCTTCCGCCCTTAATGGCGCACTTAAATTTCTAAATGGGCGTTCAATGCTTCGGGAGGTGCAAACAGTAAAAGTAATTTTACTAATGGGGGAAACTTTTAGGTAACGCATACTCTGTCTAGCCGGTAGATATAGTGAGTCCAGTCTGTAGAAATTAATACTGCCCAAACTCCCAAATTGTGTCAAGGAATTGGTTCCAAACTCGCTAATTGCGCCTTTAACATTGCAACGTGGATTTGAAATTCGACGGGGCACTAAAAAAAAGTCGGCGATAAGTTTTAATTGATTATATACAAATTAAGGTATCACCTTGCCGAATTCGCGTAATAACGGGAGCACCGCAACTGTCGGGTGGCTTTTCGGTGTTCAAAAGGTACAAATCTTTACTTGGATCGCCTACGAAGTCGTGGAACCTTACCAACGCTCCCCCTCCATAGTAAATAAGGTGCAAACTGGGTAAACGCACACGCATTCTTTCCAAATATCGCTGACAATAATCATAGTCTTCCTCATCTACGTAAGATAGCGTACTGGGTATTAATAGCGCAACTAATGATCGGCCTCCCAGATTATCGGTAGCACGATCTGTTTCAAGCAAGTCCTCAACTCTTGCATTTAAAGTGTTTAGGATACGTGGCAGACTAAGACCGGGTGGATCTGTAATGAATACAATTATTGAAATATCAATCAGTTTAATTTAGTCTTACGCCAAGAGTGCGAAGTTGAATTCCAATTTTCATAGACGTTGATAATGTAGTCGGTGGTATTCACAATAACTGTGGTATCGTAAGCTGCGAATATGGTAACTTTACTTGCGTATGGATGAATGTTAAGGCCCTGCAGCACATAGCTGCAAAAACATCTTATTAATAAATTACAATTTTCTTTCTCGTTTCTCGTTGAGCAAACTTACGTTACGTAATCAACAACCAAGCCGAAAGGCCAGTATGTGTCGACAAACACATATAGATCAGTCTTTATTGTGGTTAGATTGGATATTTCAGACCATTGCGGAGACGGAAAGTAATCCATAATTGCTAGAAACCAAACAAAAAGTTGTTAAATTAGTATAAGTTTGTCTTTGTTAAACAGAGCCTATCGGGAACCACCAAACATATCAAATAAAAATAGCCAGAATAGTTATATTCAGGAAATTTATTTAGGACTGTTTATTGAAACAAGATTAATGCGAAACGAAAAAATAGTTGTTTGCGAAAAGAGACATGACTTATGATTTAAAACCTGCGGCAGTACCACTAATACTACCATACACTAGTTACCAATCATTGAATCTGCATTAGAGCTAACAATGCAAATATAATTGTTAGTAGGCTGGCTGCTAGACCCGAAACACCGCTGTAGCATCCCATGTTGACCATTGACATTATATAACGCCATTGATCAGGGGTCTGGCAAGCATCTTGTGTACAGGACGTGGTATTTGATGTAGCTTGGACCGACAAATACAAGTCTGGACACTGGGTGATAGTATAGTAGCCCTCACAGGCACTTGAAAGATCGTAGCTATAACTATTTCCACTTATTTGTGTGCAACTCTGAGCTATCGAGCTTGCTGTAGAAAGAGTAGTTGAGTTTTGCTGCGGCCATGCATATGTACGTGAAGTGCATATGGTATAAGTTCCTCCATTCTGAGATTGAATGGTCAAAAAGCGATTCGCACCAGTGCCAAAGAAATAGTTAGCAGAAACTCGGTAAAAATTCACCTTTCCAGGTCCAACATATTGAGCTGTTTGATCAGTACCTGTTAGGTATATAAAATAGTAAATATAAAAATGATATTTATTTAATAATTAGTTAAATACCCCAGCTATTTGTGTACCAACTTGATCCACAACGTGGATTAATAATGCGACGGGGAACTGCAAGGAAAAAGAGCCTATAAATAATTTTTAATAATAAAGTTAAATAAGTTGACTTACTTTGGACAATGCGCTTTGCTACGGGCCCCGCTGAAGTCGCCGGTGTACTGCCCAACGTGAGGGAGAAAAGGTCTTGGGTGGGATCTCGGACAAAGCTTGAAAACCGTTGAATGCTTCCACCACCATAATATATAAAACGCAGGTCTGGAATTTGCTCCTGAATGTACTGAATTTCTGTAGTGGCGTAACTGGAGTCACCATCATTGACCGTTTGCTGATTCGGAATGATAAGAGCTACTAGTGAGTGACCACTTAAGCTCGAATTAGTCTTTTCTTCATTCATTAAGTTCTGGGTTAGATTTTGAATTGTACGCAGAACATTAGGAAGGTTGAATCCCTGAGTATCTGCGAAGAAACGTTTAATCGATAGCAAATCTCTCGCAAATGGAACTTACAAGTCGCCTGTGAAGTGGCATTCCATTGCTGATAGACATCGGTAATATAGTTTGTGGTGTTTACGATAATCGATCCATCTTGTGCGGAAAGCATTGTGATTGTGCTGGCATAGGGGTGAATATTAAGCTGCTGGATAACATAACTAAAAATAATTTATTCAAAATGTTGTTGCATTATTATATTATATATGTACTGTCTGCAATACTTTGAGAAGACGAACTTACGCTACATAGTCAACAATGGTGCTATATTGCCAAGAAGTATCCAAGAAGAGATACAGGTTAGTCATTGGAGTTATGGAATCTGTCAAATCAAGATTACTGGTGGCCACGCAAGAGACATCGTTTAACGATTGTGCTGTTTAAGGAAATCGCAAGCCGTAATGCACACGGAAGCAATAAAGACGTATTTCAAAAGTTTAGCATAGTGTCGAATATTCTGGATATCTTGAGATCTAAGTAAAAGCAAGGTGGTTCCGCGATAATAATGACTTATTATTACTTACGCACATACGTCACCAGAGATGCGGTAGCGTTACCAGCAAATTGGGAAATAAGGGAAGGCTGGAGGGTGACACGCAGCTGCATCTGCCGATCCAGTACTACGGCAAACGCATTTGTCTGGTCCTCCATTTCCTGCGATGGAGCCACATTTGTGAATTGATTTTGCCTACTGCAGGCGTTGATCCCTGAACTAAGGACACCATTTGTTGAGTAGTACATGCGCAGCAATTGGGAAAGTTTAAGGCTTGATGCTTGAGTCCTCCAACTGGCCACATTCTTAGCCAGAATCAGACCATCAAGGCCACCACGGATCTCGGCATCGGTAGCCTCAAGGTTGTTGCGCTGCGATAGGAAGTACCAATGGGGTAGGACTGTGTCATTCCATCCACCGGTAGCCCCAACGGAAGCGGAATTGCCATTCGACACTGGTAGTTGGACCAACGTGACTTCCGCCAACTCCCCGGCCAAAGTCGCCGCCCACCTGTTGTCAATAGTATTGCTAGTCTGGGACTGACTGCGACTACGAGCGCGTAGTGGGGTAGCCCGGGTCAATAGCTGAT
The DNA here is from genome assembly GCF_016746235.2 of Drosophila teissieri. Lineage (NCBI taxonomy): Eukaryota > Metazoa > Arthropoda > Insecta > Diptera > Drosophilidae > Drosophila > Drosophila teissieri. Next base: position 23,679,599 of record NC_053030.1, read on the forward strand.
TAAGTTGCACTGTCTGCTGCTGGACACCAGCAGCAATACCGGCGATCAGAGTGCCTCCAGAAATAGTTCCCCAGCGTGTTCGTACTAAACCGTCCTCGACAGGGCATTGGCTAGTTTCAGGGCCGGCATAAGCCCAGTCGGATTCGTAGTCTAATTCTCCCAATTGTTCGTATTTTGATACTGAGTCGGATGATCGTCCTCGTTTCGGGCGTGCTTCCAGCCATTCAGAATCGCTTATAAAATTATTGTCATGCTCCTTTCTTAAGGATCTCGGCAGTCGCTGGGCTCTATACTGAGAGAGTTGATTGCACACATTGTTTTCATCGCCGCGCGTTCTTGTGTCAAAGGTGCTTGATAGCATAAAATGGAGGGAGCACCGCTCCACTCTTGTCAATGAACTGTTGGGAAAGGTATAGGCGTTTCCCGGTATAAGCCCTGAGAGCAAAATTTTTAACTTTGGAAACTGAAAGCCTGTTGGACTGTACGGTATTACCCCGTCCGCTGCATTTATTCCAGCGGCCTTCTTAATGCCATCTTGACGGAAACGATGCAGCAAGGCTACCGACACGGTTCGAATATCGGCTTGTACACCTGAACTAGATGCGTAGCTATTTTCTACTTTTTCGATAAGAGAAATAAGCGTATCCATGTTGGCTGGTAGACGATTATCCCGATTCATGAAGTATGATGTATTATAACACTCAACCAATGAAGGTGGAATTTGCAACATTGCATTTTCCTGTGCCTTTGTCTCCAGAATAATGGAAGCAGCTAGACAGAGAGCTGCTGCCAAAAGTTGCTTCGGTTTCATGGTTAGGTAAATCGTTTTCGTTGTGGTAACTACAAATTTAATTGAATCAAATATCATTATATTTTACATATGAAATCGAACTAAGCGTTGGATGTGCAAATGTGCGTTGGATCAGTATGAGAACATGCTAGTTATGCTAATTAGTCAAGTGTGGTAGATGTATTCATTGATATCGCTTTCTCATTTTATGAGATTCTCAAACTACAGGTGAAGTTTTTACTATATAGATTGAATATACTGCACATCTTATAATTGTGACACATTGCAATCGGTGATAACTAAAAATGAGTCAGGTGTAAATTACACTTAAAAACATTGATGAGGATATCAGTTTCACATTTTATTTAATCCTCAAACTACTGGTGTAGTTTGAACTACATATATAGATTGGTAATACTGTACAACTGATAATTGTGAAACTTTGCAATCGGTGATACATAAAAAAATGAGTCAGGCGTAAATTACACTTAAACATTGTTGGGGATATCGGTTTCACATTTTATGAGATCGTCAAACTACTGGTGTAGCTTGTACTATGTAGATTGGTAATACTGTACAACTAATAATTGTGAAACTTTGCAATCGGTGATACATAAAAAAATGAGTCAGGTGTAAATTACACATAAGAACATTGTGGACCCGCGCCCCAATTCTAGCACTTGCTAAAGCTAACATAGTTTAGGGCCCTGCGATTAGATAAGAAGTTTTGCGTATTTAACAACACGTTCTTGAAATATTTGTAACGTAAGTTAATCATTGCGTACAGAAACGGAAAACCGAAATATTTTTATTCACGAAGGCGTTTATTAATTAATCAGTTGTTAACTTGCTTAAGTTTTTATATTTTACTACCGCTTACTACCAGATTTCAGAACACTACCTTGTTGTACCAGCTGTCTCTCTTGAACTGAATGGTTCATTTTCTGACCAGCTACAACCTGTGCCTCGCCCATGAGCAATCGCTTTTATCTTTTAAGTAATGTTTATCAGTAAAAACGATAAGATTAAGCATATCGAAATACAGAAACAGTGGTGAAGCTACTATGCGAAAAATAATAAATTAAAAGTATAAATATAAATATTAATATAAATATAAAAATGTTCATATGTATGAACATATTTGTTTACTAGCAAACACATTACTGATCATTTAAATGAAACTATGGCTTGTGAGTATATGTGTTCAGGACATAATAATCAGGATTAACTATGAAATATACATACATATTATTTTAAGAATCAATTTAAATATAAAAATTAAGCATATCGATAGAATTTGGAAAAACAAATAATAAAACCCACAAATTTCAGAATTGTGGGCGTGGCAGTTTTGCGACGTTTGTGGGTGTTAGAGTGGGCATGGCAACATCAGGAAACTTGGAACCTCAACTTGGAATCTGCATGTCTAATCTCAGCATACGGAAGGACAGACGGACATTATCATACTTTATGGGGTCGGAAACGTTTTTATATACTTTTCAACGAATCTAGTATACACTTTTAGTCCGCGAGTAACGCATATAAAAATTACAAAAATGTTGCATTTTTTTTACAAATGGTATACAAACAAAAAAAATTCATTTACAAAAACAATTGTATACTAAAACCTTAAGGAGAAGAGGATGCAAATGAAAAGTATACCACATCTGGTATTTTCAAAACATTTGCGTTTCGCAGAAGAACCAATCATATCGTATATCGGTTTTTAACCAATAATCAAATCTTGTGTTTCCTTTTTTTATAATAAATGCACATATTTATAAATATGTGTAAGCGAGTGTATGTACATGCACACATACTGTAAACCAAAACGAGTGTATATCATGTTAACGGAAATCCGTAAAAATACCATATGCAGCTAAATATACCAAAATGGTACATAAACCCAGTGGTTTTGATCTTGGCTAATAAAAAATTTACAGTATATCTTTTTTTGCCATCTACAGATTAGTAAGAAAGCCTGCCGTAGATTACAATTCATATACATATGTATATTGAGGTTCAACAAAGCTGTATAGCTTTATAAATAAATACAATAAAATTATATAAAGCAATTAATTTTACGAGGTCTATAAAGTGAGAGAAACTAATGTAAAATATTTGTACTATTAAAAAGATTCTACTATTTCTTCATAACCAAACATATACATAAATAAACATTAGGATGTATGTATTGTGTTTCAAAAATCGCAGATTAGTGGACGTGACATCTTATTTATTTTAGTAATGTGTTTTGTAATGTAAAAAGTGTCGACGTTCAGATCTTCCAACCTTGCATTTCATTATACACGGATTGAAAATGTAAATTTTCTTTGACCTAAAATGTAGATAATTCTGGTTTATGTTTTAGCTAAATAAACAACATGGAAAGTGTGGAGCCAAATGAAATTAATTTTATAACTTCAAGAAACTAATTAAAAAATTGCACGTCAATTAAAAGGATTTATCTAAACAAACAAACGTACGGACTCACTTTCTGTCTATAAAGGCTTTTGTAAAACATAAATACTATAAATGAATAACCGATCCGTGACCAATAGTTAGAAGTACTAAGGTTGTTTTATAGAAAGCAAATTAAAATTTTTTTAGTATCTTAAAATGTATATTATTTATGTTTTGATTTAATTTTAAATACTAACAAAATAGGTGGTGTATGGTTCAGCGACCGGCTGCTCCGGTAACCTAAAGCCGCTACAATATACTACAAGCTAATAAACTGGCTACTACAAAGGAATAACTGGCAGTGGATATAACGCCATCCCAGAAGAATAAAAACAAGCTTACAAGAAATGTTAAATAAAAAAATGTATGAAACGGCGTAGTTCTTCTCGTTAATACAAAAATAAAAACAGCTTTGCCAACGGCCGCCGCCCCCTTCACAGAAAGTCCATTTATTGAAAAACCAAAAAAAAACAAGACAAATTTCTGCCCTTCACTACATCCATTGCAGGTTCCGCAGATGAAAGTTAACAAGGCATCAAATAACGGTAGGCTGTACCCAAAGAAGCAAAGGGTATCCTAGCGACGATTCTGCTGGAGGATAAAATGAAGGATGTCAAAGCTGAGAATGTCCTGCAAAAAACACTACGGCGTAGCTTAAAATGTTGTTGCCAAAGTGCGTGGGTCAAAAAGAAGGAGAAATTCGGGATGGATTCTGAGCATTCTGAACAGATATATTGCCCTAAGCTAGAATGTGTTGCTGACAACTGAGCTCATCCACACATATGTATATAAAACTACCTATATAAAAAATTTCATTCTGTAAACTCAAATGATTAAAGCAGTTTGTCTAAATAGAAAGTGACATAAAAAATGTCATTCTGTAAACTCAAATGATTAAAGCAGTTTGTCTAAATAGAAAGTGACATTCCCTTAACTAAAGTAATTAAAAAGTTTTCATATGAATTATACGTTGTATTCCTAGGCATATATAGGAAGTTGTATTTTTACCTTAAACGAACAAAATATAGGCTGGAGCTTAGCAGTATAAATCGTTTGTATCAGCATCGACAGTCGCGTGACCATCTATCCTTTCTTCCATCTGCCCGTCATCAACTTTTAAAAAATAAACTTTCATGTCTTTTCTATAGTCATTTTTAATAGTCATTTTTAAAAACCCTACTTTTTTAGTGGACTTAATGGGTTAGGCGTAGTTTTAATCATTCAATCGGAGGTGAAGTGTTCTTTTCATTGATACGCAAATGATCATATAGCAGGCTTAAATTACTCATAATTTCATATCTAACTTAAAATTCTGTCAGAATAGGTCAGCGTATATTTTTGTTTTTACCAATTCAACTACATATTATAGAATATAATATAGTTAACCCTCTAAGTTAGTACAGCATATTACAATGCTTACCTGAAATGTCAACCAAAAATAAATTTAAAAATGTATAATTGCAACAGACAAACAGACTTGACTTATTTTGTGTGTCATTTCACATAAATTGTTACTTTGCAACATTACGTTAAATTACATCTAAAATGTAAACAGGCCACGTGCAGCAAAGGGGCCGGGTCGATGCCGGCATGCTGTGAATCCAAGTGCAGCTGTTTAAAAATGGTCAGCAAGATCCCGATCCCTCAGAGTCCGTAAATTACACAACGGCCAGCAGAATATACAATCCTTTGGCAATACTTTTAAGCCCCTCACTTCGAATTTGCCCAGTTTCTGTGTAACTCAAACGTTCTTCCTCACAATCTATAATTGTTTTCCATTGTACTGTCTGTTGCCCTTTGTGACCACACATAATTTATTGTATTTTCGCTCGAAGCAAACCAGTTTGCCTTTCCCACGCAAGACAGAAGTCCAGTTCAGTGTCCTTTTTCATTTTCTTTACGCCTAGTGACTTGGTCTTATTTTGTATTTTTGTTCTCGTAAAGTGAAAGGGTATTCTAGATTCGTTAAAAAGGTGTAACAGGTAGAGTTACATACTTTTGAACACACAAACTGTATACATGCTTGATAGATCAGCGACCATATCACCATTTTACAATTCTTTTTGTTGCCAATACCGAAAACTGATTATGAATTTAAAAGTTCGTGCGACATAGTAAGGATATCACATCACGTCTTTTGTGTATAAACGTATACATATTTTAAAATGCATTAGTTGAGTAACGGTTCAGTCATGACAGCCGAGCACTCGCTTTCTTGGTATTTGTATTGTTTAACGAAAACAGCAACAAGATAAACCGTTTCGAATAAAACATTTTAAATAATTAGTAAAAATTACATAATCTTTACGCTAAGTTTATGGTACTGGATTTTCGTGCTTTTCAAAAAGGATTCCTTTAACAGAAAACCATCCCTCTAAAAATAAACCCAAAGACGTAGATGTATACTAAAGTTTTCTGCTCTTGAACTAAATACTTTTCGACCTGAACACGAATTCAACACACTGCTAAAGGTGTGCCTATGTCACAGCTCACAAAATCATTTCTGGTGTGTGTGGGTTTGAATAAAAAATTTATGCGCTGGCACTGTTGGCTGACAGGAGACAGAATATGGACATGTGTCCTTTATAACAACTGACAGAAGCGCATAGTTTGGGTATAAAAAGTTACAGTATTTTATGCGTAGCTTAAGTTCCTTAACAAATTTTCATGAGACAACAAAAGCTTCCTCTACCAGTGTCCTAACGACATTAAAAATTATTGGCGGGGTTTATTAGTTTGGGCTTAACAAGTCCTAGGCTGTTTCTACGTATATTAATTGAATGTGTAGGGCATCCATTTTCTGGATTTACTTTTATGGTACCAAAATGCCGATGCTTTCTTTCGAACTAGTTGCATATATTTAGTTAGACCTCACTGACTGAGGCCAACAAAAATATAAATTGCATTTTCTGAGACCCGCGTAAAGCAATCCGATTAACCCACAGTAGAATTTTCTTCTTAGAAATAAAATAGTTCACATACCAATGGTTTAGCCGAAGAGATTTATTTATCAAAGGAAATTTCACCAACACTTTGTACTTAATTTAAATAGCTAGGGCTTATTTATGTTAGGTAAGTTCTTTGCAAAACTTACGGTGGTAAGATTTTCTAAATAAGTAGGGTGATCTGGAGGGATTATCGACGTTTCCTGAACAATATCCGATCACTCAGGTATATTCTTCTCTTCTTTGAGATGAAGAAATTGAAGATCAAATTAATAACAAAAAAGTCTTTTGTTTCTTCTGAGAATGCTTGCTTCGAACAGCCGGCAAGAACAGGATTAAAAAGCTAATACACCTAATAAACAATTTTAAGCTTACGTCATTGGGCTGGTATATTTTGTATAGTAGTTGTAATCGTAACTGTAAAAAAATAATTACGATTTGTAATTTTGAATACTTTACCGTTAAACCATTTTATTTTAAATAAATTAAGAAATACCCTTTTAACACTCATCTAGTGCCAGAAACAATTATTTAATTCTACTTTGCATACGCCAAACAAGGTGAACAGCTGTTTGGCCCTTTTCAGTTTTTCAAATTCTTCGTCAATTCTGATACCATCAATGTATGTGCGAGTATATAAACGTATTTTTTCAACACCCGTCATCCTTAATCAAATCTTACCATTGTCTAAGTAAAATGTGTGCATAAGGATTATGCATATCGGCGTACTTTCTGTACCTAGCTGCTGTACATCTGCCAGCGCTATACACCGTAAGATAATTTATTTGTCTTTATACGTTGTGGTTTAAGGATTTATAAGTAGCACGAAATATGAAAATCCTGATAGATTAATACCAGTTGCATCATTATGCTTAAGAGGAAGTGCAAAATTATAATTTTAACATATTTGTATCAGTTATCCATACAATAAAATGGTATACAACATTTTTTGAATAGTATGAAAAGGTACAATAAAACTTTATCGACTATTTTTTTATTATTTATACAATTTTAATTATGACCAACAATCCACTCCCTCAAACTAGTCATGTCCATCTCGGAAGCTTTGGATCGTTTATCATTAGATCAAGTTGATAAGTAAAGTATCCGCTGACGACATTTAAATATGAAAGGATATTTTATTTTACTTTACGAATTAAGCACATAGCGAATAAAAACAGCCACATGCGTGCGTGCGACAAACTCTCTAACCGCTGTGAATGGATAAAGTAATTGTCTAAAAATTTGTCAGACCTAAATTAATACATTTTTTGAGAATTCTTCCAGCGTCAACAAATGGATCTTAATTGTAATTTTAACAATATGGTTTGTTTGTGGAAACATGTTAGGCTCCATTAAATGTAGCAATAGGGTCATGATAAAGATTATATTTATATAACGTCAAGCACAATAACGCTTAAATGTCTTCGCGTGACTAACGCAAACTGTCAGCGCCAGGTAGTTTCTGATGGGTTTCCCCATATCGTGCTGTAAATTTGAACGGAACCAATACAATTTGGAAGCCCCATGTCGTATGAATGTGCTATAAATCATATATAAATGTTAACTTGATGATTTTGCGTTATAAACAGTGAACTTTTTGTTTAGGTAAAAACTGCTCTGTTTATATTGCGGGGAAAGTTAATAGGGTCCAGCCCACATGTCCGTTAACAGTTTCCTTACGAACTAGAAAAACAAAAAAGTCTTGTGGGCCATTAATCAAACAATCTCACGGGAGCATGGCACTCAATTCGAGTAAGATGGCATTCACAACAAGGGTATCTGTATCTTTTTAGTGGCAGATATTTACCATGCGCTTTGTACCGTACGCAAAAAATGGACAGTCCGGTTTCACCGAGCAAACTGAGAAAATTGTGAATTATCCAAGCCACAAGTTTTAATGGTCGGGGAATCTTTTCTTCTAGCGTTTTGTAGCTGTTTATGTTGTTATACTACTGAGAAAATGTACACTAGCTTTTCAAATGATCTTAAAAATATAAGCCTAAACAGTATTTAAACATCACCCAAGATTCAGTACTTAGTCCTCATAATTTAAACTGTGAAATCAATTAAAATCTATTGATTTAGGATTTCAATAAGATACTAGATACATAAATTAATGCATGCAACATGATCTTGGATTATGCTTAATTTTCGGCATTCTATCCCAATAAAAATTTCGTCGCGTGTAAAAAAAGATTGACTTACCACCCCCAGGTCCAGGACTATCATCGATAATATGTTGGGATAACGTAATCCTCATGGAAAAAAATCTAGTCAAGAAGACTATTAAAGAAAAAAAGTACATAACAAACACACGGCACCATCAACAGCCAAGGACAGATACAAAGGTCTCTTTAGCCATGTAATAAATGATCCATGTAATTGACTTATATGCCAAACACTACGAACCAAAGTTTCACTCTAATGCGTTTATCTGAACATCTTACGCACAACATTGGTTATATATAAAAAGTAAGGCGAAAATGCGAAACCCAAAATTTGGGTGCCTTTCCAACAATGTATTTAATAAAAAACCAGAACGAAAACTAGCTTAAGCAAGCCGCATTTGACATACTCAGTAAAATACTGAGTTATAAAAATTCAATACCGTATGACTTTGATAAAGTTAAAACAATTTTATTAAAAACGACGAATCAATATTTTGAATCCTCAAAAATGTTTCAAACAAATTTTCGTATGTTTTTACGGTATGAATAGTTCTAATTTTATTTTTTCATTAAAATGCTTTATAACTATGGTGCCAACTTCTAAGTGAAATGCTAACACCCTGTGCAAGAGTATATAAAATAAATGTATTCTACGATATGCAAACAACTGTTTAGCAAGTTCTCCTAAGAACATATTCTCCCTATGCAAGAGTATCTAAGCCCATAAGGAATGTGTCCATTTTTTGTAAGCAAATTTGTATTTTGGCAGTAAGAACTTGATATCAAGGGAAGCCAAGGAAGGAGAAAGTATATCATAGGGGTGTAAAATAAAAATAAAATCAGCAATACTGACATACTCTTAGATACTTCATCTTGGGCGCCATAAGGAAGCAGGGGTTTTATTATATTGTTGACCTTCTTCCAATTTTTGTTTGGCTTTTTTTTATTTTGCTTCTCTTTTATGCATTGTTGTACGAATTAAGTTATTATAAGAGCTTACTAACGGTTATGATATTAAATTATTATTAAAAATATTACTTTTAATTTGTGTATTAAATAAATCGAAAGATCCTGTTCATACTTAAACCAACAACTATAGATTTGGTGAAAAATTGTTTACATTTTGAAAAAATTGATTCCGCCCATATACAATACAAAAATTTATATATTGAGTCGATCTATAGATGTCCGTCAGTACATACATAAGACTTTAACTCTAAACAAAGAACATTATTTCGAGTTCTTCGAATATTATATACCCGTTATTCAGTCAGTGGAGCTGCGAGCGAAAAATTTGAATCTTGTTTTGACAAGTTGGGCGGTTTGTGAGCGTAAGAGTGGGCGTGATCGTTCTGAAATAACTTTGCAGCGAAGACGTCACTAGAATACACGTGCTTAATCTTTACTTCGTAGCTTTTGTAGTTCCCGATATCCCAACGATCAACGGACAGACAGACGGACGGACGTGCCCAGATCCACTGGGCTAGTAATCCTAATCTATAGGGTCAGAAACGTTGCCTTCTACCTTTTTCATACTTTTCAACAAATTTAGAATACCCGTTTACTCCACGAGTAATGGGTATAACTAATTTAGAAGAAAAGTTTTGAGAAGCCCACTATTAATGGTGAGACAGTTTATTATTCCCATTTCTACTATTGCTGTGAGCCGTTGTCAGGGCGCTTGCAATTGTGACAGAGAAACCCCTTATTTATAATGTTCTATACATTTTACATTTATTTTCAAAGAAACAACATAAAAATGGGAACATGCAAATGGCGTGCCTAAAAGAGAAAAATATTGTTCTGAAAAATCATTGTTTGGTCGAAGCGCCAGATTCTTTCTCACACATAACTAAATACATGCAAGAATATGCTGCCGTTACATGTAATCAGTCACAGAAATGCCGGTCTTTTGTTTGCAGATTGAATGAAGCCGAAGGGAACACAAAATCATCAAGGACGGAAAGAGGACTATAGACCTTCGTTTGGGGTCATCGTAAGGTCAGCAACGGGATTTTTCTGCCATTGTTGACAAGGGATGCAACTCACTCACATATACACATTTTGCCTGCTTTTTGGACATTTTCACATTCTTTTATTTCTTTGTTTTGAATGCTAAATTTTTGCCACGATTTTTAAAACTATTTTTTATATACGACCACGTAAGAGATTCGAGGAGGATGCTCCTGGCACGCGACGAGTTGAGTTTAAGAATTAGGATTTGGGAGTGTGCCAAGAATTTAGCGTGCCATCAGCCTCTGCGCACGAATTTTTTTGTTCATCTCTCCCCCCTAATGGTATCTGCATATGTTGCGTAAAATGATATGCTGCATGCCAAATCCTGCATTCTCGACAGCGTGCCTGAAAATAATTCTTTACCAAGAAACGTACGCCATTTTTATTTTAACGGGGTGGCTGACTTGATGCCGAAAAGGGGTGGACATTATGCATATATGTATAATGGGACCTTGATGTCTAAGAGGGAGGGCAATATGCATAACGCTATTCGTAAGGGTTGACCATTTGGAACAGGAAGACAGCATACATACATATACATTATATCGAAAATATATATGTGACTCCATTTAAACAATCATTTTATTTGCATAAAGCTTATGTTTTTACTTAATGTATTTACCACGGCTTGCAATATAGCACAGCTATGCTTCTATAAAAATAAATAATAATAATTGTAATACAAAAATTTAATTAATATAAAAAAAATGTATATTCAATATTTTAAACATTTATATCGTTACAAAAAAGTCACAATACCTGATTCTTATTTAAGTCGTTCAAATTTAATTTCTCCTACTCAAATTAAAAAAAATATTGTATTTACCTAATCGCTTAAGTGTGTCAAAATAATCTTGAAAAGCTATTAAGATAGAAAACCCACGTTTATGATTCAAAAATATAAATATTTTAAATATTTTGTTTATATTTTTAATAGTAATTAAACGTGCCTTCTAGTTAACTAGAATCGGAATCACAAAATCCAGGATTTTTAGTACAATCGTACATAGCATTATATTACGCTACAATTAGCCGGATTCGAACAAAAATAATCGGAGAAAAAAATCTATGGACCAGGAACCAAAGCACGCGACGAAATAGAGTCTGCTGATTGCCCACTGTTTGAAGTCACAGAAATATACAAAACAAACAAGAAAACTGGAACCTATGATCTGCAGTGCGGCACAAAGAGATTTACGTATAAAAAAATGGGCTACTGCAGATGGTATGAGGCAATGATAGGGAGAACGAAACTGACGAGAGGCGCATCGTCCGCCAGGCACGAGATCAAGGAGCATAGAGCAAGGAAGCTGTAACTTTTTAGGATCATAAAAAGTGTGCTCCGATCATTTGAGGGTGGCACGTGGCGACGATCTTCATCCTCACTTTTCTTGCTAGATATACCTGGGTTCCGCTCTCTTCGACGGCTACTGCACTTTGTCTTCCCCGATTTGGTTTTCGTTTGAGTCCCTCGTGGTTTTTTAGAAACAGCTGCCATGCGACTGGCACATTCCACACTGTGGGGCGGGGACATTTTTAAAGTGTTCATTAGTCGCACGTTTACATATCCAAATTGTCAACATGCCAAGGCGATGGAAAAAACATTGAAGGGGAACGCGTGCCTTGTGGCTTTTAATTGCTGCTTAAGGAGACGGGGGGTGAATTTGGAGGCCACATCCTCCACAGAGGATTAATGTGCTGCACACTTCGTTTGACAGTCGAGCGGTTTTGTCTGCAAGCGGATCCCCAATCTCTCACAAACGTAAGGTTTGGACTCCCTTCGTGTCTATTTCTGTGCTATCTCCATTTTCACTGTCAATTTTTTGTTTGATTTGACATTTGATCAGTGACACAGTTGGTACGATTAAAAAATTTTAGATATCCCCTTGGAAATGGTACAGGAATAAAATTTTGGTGCACGTGATGAGTGCATCCGCATATCCAGAAGTTTAGGGGCTGTGTAAAGATTTTTTTAAAAATTCATTAGCAACACATTTTATTGCATTTTGTTTTGGGCGATTGTGGGCTTGGCAACATTTTGATTTACACTTCATGGTCCTTACTAGAATAGTATTATTGACTCCCTATTTTTATTTCCCGTGATTAAGTACTTTCTCTACGTACTTTCTATCTAATCTAATATTTCCCTTATATCTGCGAGTAAAATATAATTAGGACTACTATTAAGCACAGTTTTTTTCCATTTAGAACAGCGGTCAAGAATATATGTATATTCTAAACACGATCGAAAAGTCTTCCTTCCTTAAATACTTTCTATCAAATCTAGTATTCCCTTTATTTCTGCTATTAGTGGCTTTAAAAAGAAAATAAAATGAGAGCTACTATTAAGCACAGTTTATTTACCATTTAGAACTGTGTGTCTACACTGACGGTACGCATTCTTTGGTTTTTCTATAGTTTCTACACAAAATTAGACGGGCGTTGGAAGTACTGTACAAAAACGATTTTAAAAATTGTTGCCATTGTTACGTCAGCTTGGTCTTTTGTATATTATCCTTTGTCCTGAATATAGCAACAGTCACAGGGTTCATTTTTCACCATACTGGTAGTCTGTATATCGGATCCGTGGATGTGTGTGTCAGACTAAGGCCAAAGGTCATTTATACGAAACGCAGCAGCTCAGCTGTCGTTTTAATTTTTAGGTTAGAACATAAACAATATCTAAAATTTAGGTTTTTTTGTGTATTAGTATTATTACAAAAACATGTGTAATCATTAAATACTTTTTTTTTAAATGCTTTACTAATGTTGTAATTTGCCTCTACCGATACACAAAAGTAATCTTAAAAATGTTATATAGATTAAAAAAAAACTAATAAGCAGTTAAAAATAAAAACGTTTAGTTCTTAAAATAGATTCTGGTTTTTAGGCGGGAATTTCATATCTAAAATGACGTAGTATTGACCAGCTGTCCTTTTGTTGCCATTTTAGGGGTTGACCAGAGATGTGCTGGTCATGCAAAAAGGTAAAGAGAGGACTGACCAACAGAACTACCAAAAGGCCTTACGTCAGCTTGCCGTAGAATTTGGGGTTAAAATGAACAATTCCGCATCGTGGATGCGTTGCAATATAATACAGATGAAATGTTCGAATTTTAGTAAGACTTATAGCCTCAATTCGAGTATGGTGGTCAAGGGTAGTTTGAAGATACTTGCACAACAGCTTCAGTTTGGTTGCACCACAGTCAAATGTAGCCCTTTTGCTTCCACCCCCTAGGCACTTTTACCTAGTTCTGGCAAACTAAAAATGTAGTAAAAAAAAAAAAAGCATGAAAATTTTGTTAAATAACGTTAGAGCACTTTTAAATCCTTTTTCCGTACACGTGCCTAATACTCGACGCAACCCTATAATCAGCCGTGGGCCATCTCTCCCTTTACCAACCCAACAAAACCCCTGTTTCCATTGTATTTCTGTCATTGCATTTTTTTTTTTGTATCAATTTGCAATTTTTGTGCCCATTTTCAAGTTGTTTTTCACCAACTTGCCGACTTGGTGGTTGTGCAAAACGTTGATTATACCCGAGGATTTAATGAAGGGGCAGGGTTGTGTTTGGCAGTTTTCATTTAACGCGACGCATTGCCGTGCGTGACATGAAAAACGGATTTTTCGATTTTTTTTTTAATTCTGCTCACTTATGTGTTTAGAACGAGGTAAATGAATAAAGGGAACAGATGAAGGCAGAAAGACAAACGTGTCCTCAATGTGTCTCACTTGATTATTTGCACACCCTAAGAATCATAGGATCATATATATGGTGTGAAGGAATAAAATTTAAAAGAAAAAAAAACCCCGTTGCAGATTTTTATATACCCCGACCACTTTCAGCTTGCAGGTTTCATTTACAAGGCTCCACGTTTTAGTTTGCTTTTATTCCACTTCCTGCTACTCGTACTCCCTACTCAAGGCACTTTACTTGGTCGTACCAAGTGGGCTCTAGATACCAGAGCCCCGCGGTTCTCCTTTATCATCCTTCTCAATTCTTAAAAAATTAGATTCATTTGTGCGCGTTTGCTTTATTATTTAAATTCCACACTTTTTTCTACATTTTCGTTCTGTGGCTCGTTGTCCCACTGAAGCAACAAAAAGTGTCGGAATTTTAATGGAAAATACTGCTTACGTCGAAAAGCAAACAGAGGTTTCCAAAATAGCGGTTGTCTAAGCTGCTCTGAACTCAAAGGACACGCTGAAAGGATGTGCTAGGCTTCGTAAATTGAAAGCTAGGCGTTAACGTGCGTGCGGCATTAAACCGGCACCATTTTTAGTTAGTCCTGATGGACATGCTTTGAATGCCCGGCGGCTTATTTTAAGTGAAAAATGAGTAAAAAGTGAAATGAAACAATGGACAGAAAACCAACCCACGTAAAAAATCGCAGGCAATTTTTTTTTCCCTACGTTTTTTATGGCAATTTTCGGTGGGTTAATGTGCTGCTGGGGCGAAGTAAAAAAGAAATGACCACTAGGACGGAAAAAATTTGATAAAGTTGAGAAATTATTTTAAAAAGTGTACACACTTTTTTTTTAAAGACAACTTTACCAACAACATTTCTTTAATTTACTTCAAGTTGAATACTAGGCATAAATTTATAATTTTTTGATTCTCATTTTATATTCGATTTGAGCATTTAACATTATTTGCACACTGTATTGTCTGTTCGTTTCTTGTATATTCAATGGCATTCACTTGGCCATAATTTTAATTAGCCGCTGACCATTATGTGTTAAAACAAATTTAGATGGGAAGTCAGTTTTCATTGTCCTGTCATTTGCACAGCAAACTTGGGCTTGCTGTGCCATCATCGCTGGTTTTTGTTTTTTAATTATAGTCATTTTTGCATGAGTTCACCCGAATAAATCCTATTTTAAAAGCAGGCGCCTTGAAGTACCAATGCTTAATTTTACTTCAATGTCTCCTTGGCTGTGGACGACAGTCTATGTAGAGATGAATCGCACCGGAATTGAGGGCAACTTTACAATTTCTGATTAAAAAATTATTTAAAATTTAGAAACAAGAGAGAAAACAAAAGATTTGATGTCCTGTGAATGACCACGGCACGTCTTTGTTAAATTAGTTGTAATTTTTTTTAGATTTTTAGGACCCTTTCCATTGAGACCTATTCAAAATGTGTGTTCGTCTGTTTTTCCGGTAAATTTTGTTGGTTGAGTTATGGAATTTTGAGGCGCATAGACAGTTTAAGATAAAAATTATTTTTTTGTTGCACACATTTTAAACAAAAACGGTAAGCACTAACCAGTTTTGCCGTCCTTTTTCCGTCATATATAAATAACAGTTTCAACGCCTTTGGACAAACGCCGTGATGGACAAGACAATAATAAACATTTCAACCCTTTATAGCCAAACTTCACAAATTAGCCAGCAATTAGCGGTGTCATCAGCATCAAACACAAACAATCATACAGAGCAACCCTTTTCTGTTGGCCTTCGTAAAAGGGTGATATATAATAACCTATTAAAACATACTCATAAACCAGCAGAATACTAAGGGTAGTTAGCCCCTATCTTACAAAAATGCTTTCAAGAGAAAGTATTGTAGTTCTGAACTAACTAATTTTAATTGTGTGGATTGTAACTTTAAGTGTTATATTGTTTTGTTTTAGCTATAGAGACAAGTAGCAATTGGTGCATTAAAACCCGTAAGATCTAGGATCGGAACAGCGAAGAAAATGAATAAACGAAGTTTTAAGTTGACAGGCAACTTAACTAAAAAGGAACCAGGACGAATTCCCTTATGCTGCTGTTACTGCTGTCTGTTTTTGACAAACAAATCCTTAGGCGACAATGCTATCGTTGTGCGTGGTTACGCTAGCCAGGACAACGGATCTCAATTCCTAGTTGAATTCTAGCTTGCCCACTGGCCTAGAAAATTGAAATGTTTTGCTCTGGAAGCTGACCAAAAATTCAAATGCAAAGCCAACGCTAGATGTGAACGCGTGTCTTTCTCTTTGCACAAACGTATACGAATACGCAGTCCCACGTGCGTCCTGTAGGTGTTTCCCTGCAAGACAGCTGCCCTGCCGACTTCCTTTGGTGTAAACCAATTTTCGTATCAATAAAATTGAAATCCATTAAAGGTCTTCGGCTTTCGAACCGAAATCGAAATTTGGCTGTTTTTTTTAAGGGGCTCGATAGCCTTTGTCAAAAGGCCACTAATTGTGCTGCTGAAGAACGAAAGGAAAGCGAAAACTGTCGAAATCGCCCGCCCTCGCTTATTTCCTAAGCCGGAAAAATGTAATTAGAGAATCCATGGAGTATGAGGAGATGAATATATAAGTACAAGTTTAAAACTCGTACGTAATGATGAACTGAATAGATCTTGACGGTTTTTGCGTAAAAAATTTGGCACGGTACTTCAATTCAAAAAGAGTAAATCATTTATCATTTTAAATTTCAATTGCTTTTCTTTTCATTTCTTTTATATACAGGTTATAACATGAGCTACCAACAAAAAGTAAAGTCTAAGAATGCCGGTTTTTGAAAACTCTTTTATGAAATCAATCAACTTATCTGTAAAGGTCCTTGAAAGGGTCAGTTGCAAAGTATTAGAATTATAACATGCTGCTCTGCTCCTTATTGACCTGACTGCCCTTCGTTTTCCACTTGACTTCTCACAGCGGGCGAGTCGACAAGGATCCGGCTTCAACCATTTCAGATCAGAATCATTCTTGGCATGAGCATCACTTCTGCCATTTATCTAATCTTCAACTTGGCAAAAGTTGTACTTAAATATCTTAAAAAAAAAAGAGAACACTTTTGCGTGTAGGGGGCATACATGTTTTGGATAATTGTAACAAATGGAACAGTTACACCTGCTTAATGTCGGTGAGCTATGGTCCACTGACGAACACTATTATGATAAGATTAGATTCGGTGCCCATCTGCAGCAGACAGGTAGATGTAGAAGGAAGCCATAAGATACAATTGACAGACAGTTATGGATTCAGGTGTAAGTATAAAGAGAGCGAAAGGCAATTTTCTGAGTTTGGAATAACATAATGAAACGTCAAAGGGTGGCACCAACTTTTACATTGCAGACGTTATATATTAAAAATTAAATTTTGTTGTTGGGGTATAAACAAATTCAAATATAAAAAAAATCCATTAATGGAGGTTAGAGCAACGCTTTGAATAAAATTGATCAGACCAAGGAACAAGGATAATCAAAATAAGTGCAACGAGAATAATGTCCTTTAATATTATCGGGTGATGACTTGGTAATTGGTTTTTGGTCATGATCTAGCCTTAAAAATGTTACTTTTCCGAGGCATTTCGCTTATTAGCTAAAGCCAATTTACAGAAGCCACGATTGAGACATATCTGAAATAATATCAAACGCGACGGTTATTGGTTACTCCGCCCGTCTGTATCCTTTACGTCAAGATGGCACATCAGCGATAAGCTGAGAAAGGGAAGCATAAAAGGGAAGGATAACAAGGCTTAGAAAAGGACGTAAGGAGTTGAACTAACCACAAAATAGTGGCAAACGGGGAAATCATTGTTGAGAAAGCGATTTGGTGGTCATAAAAACGACTCCGATGCCCTCGAGGTATTCACATTCTTTGTATAGACGCGACCACTTTCACCTGTCCTTACAAGCCTACGAACATGTGCACAAGGGCCCGGGACACTCTATATTGGAATGCGCTCGATTTTTATCTTTTAACCTGCTGCTACCGATTATGGCACATAAATTTGGTAGGAAATTGTTCCAATTATTTCGAGGTTTTTCGTTTCCTTTTTTATGGACTTTGTGTGGTCGTGCCTCAAATGTCATTTGAAATGTGATTAAAGAAAAAGACCGAACTTATTCCGAAGGCAACGAACCTTGTTATCAATGGAAATTTACTGGTTGCTTAATCGTTAATCTGCCTTATTTTACTCAAAACTTTACTTAAAACTATGCCAGGTGTACATTTTAAAATGCCTAGAGAACATTATAATTAAAAACATAATACAAAATCATTGGTATACAAATAAATAGAAAAAAAGAGCCGATAAAATCTTTGGATTGATATTTTTTCGATACCATTCGGCCGACAAGACAATCAAATTTTAAAGGAATACACAACGCTTTACCGAACGTGTGTGTGTCTCTTTTACATTCGTGACATGTGGCGCACTGAGCACATAGAATTCCAACAATATGGAAGGCAAATTAAAATGCAGCTTTCTTTATTTGTGGGAGGCGCGAGGTAATACGTAAAAATTGTTCAAGAGTAAGGGAATGCAGAAGTATAATTCTTTGATAGTCCTTGCAGCCGTTGGCAAATAGCTACAGCAGCAACACATTGTGAGGCGCCCATAAATCGCGTAGTAAGGGGTAAGGGGCTGGCACTTTTGCCCACGATATAAAGGCAAGAAAAACTATAAACTCATTTATTATTAATTTTGTTTTGTGGACTGCCTTGTTCCCAGCAAAATCATATTTACTATGTAGTGCATTACAAATTATACGTCGCGTGGAACGGTGTTGAAATCATTTTTCGTATGATCAGTTCGTATACTACTTTAAAATTTTTTTTTTTTTGTTTATAGACGTATTTTTTTATGCATAAACTTCTTTATACTTTTGAGACTACATATTCAAGCTTTTGTATCTTTGACATCTGCCTAATACATTTTGTTATATAAGTTATTGACTATATATTATTTTTCCCTCTGTTCAACTGTAGCTGGTCCAAGCAAACAACACGAAACTATTAGTTGTTTTCTCTGCCGTGGACCCTTCTAAAACTCAATTTACCCCTTATATGGGCCTGTCAAACCCATACGTCGAGGACTTCGACTTCCCGCTTCTAATCTCGCAGCTGAAGTTCGGAAGCCCAAACTCCCCCATTGACCAAAAGAACCATCATACATCAACAAAAAGCATATACGGCCTCCATTTATAAAAGCCTTGATGTCTCATATTTCCGGTTATTCAACACACGCTCTATATATGTACATACATCTGTATATAAACGTTACACAGACAAATCACCAATACATAGGGTAGATAAAACAACTTCAAGACGCAATAAAAAGGGTGAAAGGCAATCCAGAGTCTTTCGCAAGTTCAGTGTGCGTTTCAACATTGTATATACATAAAACGCCAGTTAGGGTCATGGAAGGCAACACACATTGAGACACATGTGACAAAAGTCCCACAACCGTACCCTTCAAGTGTATATAGGCTGGATGGTTGAGTAACACCGCTCTACCCTCGCAAGACGTATAAAAACTTTTTATTTTTATATTGTACTTGGTGCAAAACCCACCCCGGAACGTTTAGAACGCTCTTGGTGTATTTGCTTGAACTTCGACGAGACTAACCGGTCTGGCCAGGTCCAGTCCAGTTTCAGCTCTTGGCCACATGTCGTCTTCGGTTGCTGCTGCTTTTTCTGTCAAAAAATAAGGGGAAAAGCAACGAAAAAGCAAATGGGTTGACAGCATAGGGTTGGTGTGGTTCGCACCACCACAAGGGTTACTTGTGGGAGAAGAGGGTAACATGTCTAAATTTGCTAAAAATGAAGCGCACTATCGATTTATCGCAAAAGCTTGTATTATAATTTAAGTTTACTAAGTAATGTTAGTTATAAATACTACAAAAAATAAAATAAAAAATGTAACCTAAAAGTTTAGTTCAAAAAGAAAATGGGTGACGCATTTTTGGGAGGGTGAATCAAAATAACGCAGACTTGAATGTAACTTGTAACGCACTTGTAAATAAGTTTTTAATTAATATATTTAGGTCATTTGGAATTCAGGCACTTTTCTGCACATTATTAGCCGTTAAAATGTAAAAGGTTTTATAACCTTAAACTCATGTTTTGCTTGGAATTTCAGCATTTATGTATATTCAATAGCTAAACCAAACTCAGTTGCGCCATTTAAGTTCAACACCCACAATATAAATTAACGCGGGACTGTACACCAAGAAAAAGGTGGAGACACCGAGAAGCGTCTTGGGGGCATTTTATGAAACGGATATGAGAAACAGCAAACCGCATGAAACATCATGACCAAGCTAAAGTAAAATCACAAGGAGGGCTGGTATTCATGACTCAGAATTTGCTTTTGAAAATTAAAAAATTCTTCAAAAAGAAAAAAAGCTGGACGTGGTCTGGTGGGTGCTAACGATGCCTGGGTGTGCTGTCGTTGTCGTTTTGGCTGTTGTTGGGGTAAACAAAGGATCAAAAGCATACTAATTGTTTTCTACTTAAGGAAAGGAGCTTGCCTTTTAAGGACATCGAGGCAAAGGCAAAAGCGGAGAAATACTTAACCTAGCACTGGCTAATCGCGGACGGCCCTTGAAGCAAAATTTCTTAAATGTAATTTGCAATTAAAGACTAAAAAGCCCCAGTGTAGAACGCGAAATTGATAACGCTTTTTACTTACCCACGCCGTAGGCTTGGTCGCCTTACGTTTCATACCGTTAACGACTTTGCTCCACCAGTATGTTTGTTTATAGAGGATGTTTGAACTTAACAAGTAAAATTTTAATTAATTGCGTTCTGTAGATGGGAAGATAAAATGGAATCAAGAATCAGTTTAAAATAAAAACTAATCCAGTAAATTATTAAAAATGTTGTATTTAATATTTTTAAAATAATGCTTAGCACAGGCAAACTATTTTTTTTTATCTAAACCATATCTACCAAATAAAGCGGAGATTTAAACAGAAGTTAGATCATGTACAGCTCAGTTTATCCTCAACTAAAAAAAACTAAACATCTTTATTCGTTTGTCAATTGTATTTTTGTAATTAAATATTTATT
Organism: Drosophila teissieri; assembly: GCF_016746235.2. Classification (NCBI taxonomy): domain Eukaryota; kingdom Metazoa; phylum Arthropoda; class Insecta; order Diptera; family Drosophilidae; genus Drosophila; species Drosophila teissieri. The sequence continues at coordinate 23,700,778 of NC_053030.1, forward strand.
AAACGATGTTTACCGTCTGCGCAGAAAAAATTCAATTTGTTCTGTATTTTATCATACAGTTATTATTTTAATTGCAAAAGTAATCAGCGGGCAACTAATTGTTATGATGTAAGATTTCTTGGGACATCAACATAAAGCGGGATTGGGAGTGAGGAATAGCACATTAAGAAGGCACGCTGTGACTTGTATGTGCCAGGACGACTTACAGAATTAAAATTATAGTTTTAGCTCCATAAGCTTTTTACTGACCATAATTGAAGAACATTAATTAACTTAATGGTTATTTTATATCGCAGTCGCCTATGTATGTCTAATGCACTATATAAAAGTAATATTGTTTCAAAAAAACACAAAGGCTGAAAACCTAGGCTATGTCGATGGCTACTTCGATGTAACCAATCAATAGTTTACACATCTTTTGTAGAGAACACTTACAAACATAAATTTTTACTCTGCAGGAAAGCTTAATACATGTTTATATAACATGGTTTTATTCCAATTATATTCATATGGCATATATCATTGGCTATTTGAATTTATATACTAATTCCCTCCCTCCTATGAGTCGACCCTTTTGGTTATTTATATGAACTCTGTCCAACCCTTTAATAGGGGTTGGGTTACTGATAGCTAAAAAACAAAATGGAGTCCAAAATGCATTTTTCGTAAAAGGAAATTAAGATCATATATGAACTCTTTTCGTCGCATATACCTATAAATACCCAGAAATGCGTTTAACCTGTATTTACCCAAAGTTAAATTTTCGATGAACTCCCTGGCTCTGGTTGACATACATTGATATTATGGTTAATGTACATACATAAGGTTCGGCCTCTTAAGGGTTAATGTATTTATGCATTATATTTTGACCATATGGTGAAAGTAAGAAGTTTAGTTTTATAAACATAATTACTACTATTTAAACGTATACGCTATTATTCAGTGGTATATTTATTATATTATTAAAGCTTCAAAAAAAAATAAAAAAAAAAAAAAAAAAAATTGAGAAATTAAACCTAAATAATAACTTATAACTTCATTTAAATATAAGATAAAAAAAATTGCCAATATTTAAACGTTTTCTACTTTCATATAAATTTTTAATACGAAAAAGGTAATACAATAATACAAAAAACAATTGGACAGCTGCAACATATTTAAATATCATGTACTGGAAGCCATTCAATTCTCCTTTTTGGGCTATGGGTGAGCTAAAATATGTATCTCTTTTATGGCAAACTATGTACGTTATTGAAAAAGGTCCGGTAGGCAATGAAATGTGGCTGAGAAGCCGACCAGTTAAGAGCACCCACACTAGCAAAAGCCAACTGTTCTGTATAACAAAAAGTTAAAAGTAGCACAAACAAAATTTTTTCAACTTATGTATGTTTGACCAAGTAAATCCTTTAGGCTGTCCTTTTCAAAGGGAGATTTGGCATGGACTGAGTCCTTTTTAGCTTACATTCTTGCATGAAATAACAATTTGCATTACAGTATTAATACCTATAATATTTTCTTTGAGTTCTTGCATATTTTCCGCTTTCTTTACTTTTATGTACGTTTAGGCATGAATAGAATTTTAAGTTACACAAGCAAAAGCAGGGAAATATGTATAATAGAATACTTTTTTAGAATGCCAATTTAATTTAAATCCAACAATGTGATCTAAATTATTTATAATTTTGTTATAGACTGAACATAAGAAATTATACATCAAGTTTACTAGTTTATCAATATCATATCGCCTTAACCTAGCCAATAAACATCAACAGTTTGAGTCAAAATGAAATAGACAGATAAGCAGTCTTATTTGATTGGAGCTTTGCGTGAGATGTGTAAAGGTCGTATATCCTTGCTGGCAAGATAGGAAGCGAACAATCATGGAAAGGATATTGTTATGGCCGTTCGAAATTGTCTTGAGGATTATTAACAAAATTGCGAGACCGTGATTTAAGGGTTGCGCAATGATTCCCAACAATGATTGCGGGAGGAATCTTATGGCATACCAAATAATGTCATCTGAATTTGCCAACACACCGATTTTCTTAGTATTGAACTACATTTTACTACTTTTACTTGCAGCGTAAATCCTTCGGCTCTGATTTGATGACTCGGCCAACGAAATTCAGTTGAGGTTTAACCGGGAATTGAAGACGTGTACTCGCGGTCTTGGACCCGGACAAAAATGTTGTTTAACGTATTGACAGTCTTGATGGTTATTGGTGCTGTTGCTTGGGCTGTGTTGATGATATTTCTTGCTTCATAACAACTGCCGTTTTGTGCCTTATTCCAACAATTTGATGCATTTAACGGAGCAACCCCGTAGGATATAAGAAACCTGAAAGGGCTCACATGCCTCGAATTAGATGCGCCACACTAATCATAAAAGAAAGTGGTTAGTTGCGAGTAGGAAAATGAAAGTAAGCGAAAGGACTCAGTCTAAAGAGGTCTGTAAAACCTTGGTTAGAAATTTTCGTTTGATACTTGAAATTCGACATCATGCTACTGACCTTCACTTTCTGAGTTACCTACGCATTCAAACATATGTTCATTTATTTTCCCTTTCTTGTGGTCTACTCTTTACTGAGTGCCGCCGGTTTTAAATCGACTTGCCTAACAATATATGACCGTAACACTTGCTAACAATACATACTCCTTCACCAAATGCAACTTTCTCTGCCCAAAAATAACAGATGTCGGGACTACCAGGTTGAAGTTAAATACTAAATAATGATGGCATTCTTAAGCTGCTTCATTAATGCATCATCAATGCATAAGAACGACGGAGTGAAGTTACATTTCATACACGAGCAACTCATTAAGAATAGTAAGAATTTTGGACTGTAAGAACTTTTTAAATAATCCCCATATCTAAAAGATTTAGGTGGGCGTGAACAAAATATTTTTGTCATATCGATTTTAAATCGGTTTCCCATCAAAAGACCGAGGGAAAACAAAAACAACTTTGATTAGTAAACATTTTCCATGTATCTTGATCTACAAATGAAAAATGTTTAGCGTTGGTTAACACAGATATCGCACATGAAAGGAAAAGCGAGTGCCGGCAGACTTACAAATAACTATTGCCGCGCAACGAAAGGATTCCCAATGAGCACTTCAGCACGCTTAGACGTCAATATTTACAAAAGGATAACGACCGTCGCGCGTCGTTCACCAAAGAAAAAAGGATGTTTGTCCTGGTTGCACGAGAACGCAATGCTGCGGTTGATAAAAATAAAGCCGAAGTGCGATTTGTTTAGGACGATCTTCACTGGTCTCTTATTTGCATTGGCGTTAATTTTGTGTAATTTGTGATAAAACCTACGGTTCAATTAAAGATAAGTTTTTCGGTCACGAAACCGTACAATCTATTGTCTTGCTGGCTATTACAGGATGCAAGTGTGTGTTTTATACAGGTGAAGTCATTTGATAAGCGATGAGGTAGAGGCTTACGTAAATTATATTTTAGGCGTTTTCCAGGAAACGGTGTCAAGTTAATGTTTGCCTGTTACTGTTTCTGGGAAAGGACACAACCAAAGTATCTCTTAAGCGCGATATTACTAAATGATTGAAAAAAAACCTTATCGATAATTAATTTTTTAATTTATTCTTTCTTATGGCGTTCCGTTTATTGCTGTCCGTTAAAGATCTGATTTTTATAAAAGTTTAAAAAAAAATTAAGGCATTTGCTAAGACACTACATGGTCTCCCCAAATAGTAAAGTATTTATTTTAAATTTGGCTTGCGGAGTAAATACTTTTGACTGTCAAGGCGTTTGACAACAGCTATCCTCCGCGTTCAACGCTATAACCACATTATGTATTCAAGTCAGTTTGCTTGCCTTGCTATTACAAATCAAACTTTGATGCGATTATAATCTAAAACACTTGGTATTCTGGCTTTCACATCAACATCCATCACGACCACCAATCGTAAAGCAAATGATTAATACGATATTTAAGCGACTTGAGCAAACGGGGAAGCCTCTTTAGGATCCCTACACTGGTCCTACCTGTGAACTCTTTTGACAGCAGTAAAGGGTGACATATTAGCCACATTAAAATGCCACAAGGCATCCTAAAAACATAATTGAATTTTAACCCCGTCTCGAAAATGTTTTCGAATAAAAAAAGGAGAAGAAGGAAATGTGAACTCATTATCAAGCATTTAGGGATCGCGTCCCTGGATCTTGTTTTCTATCCATGGCACCCCTTTCTGACTCTCTCGCCTTCTTTTTTATTCTTCGTCTTGATCTTTTAACCCCTAATTTAGTGATCAACGCCGGATTTCATTCCCCACTTCAGTTTAGTTTGCCTATACTTCCAATGCAATAATAAAAGGGTCACAAGCGCACGCGTCTTTCAACTAGAAATCTCGGCATGTGCGCTGTATCGGATCCGAATTTTTAGCTTGCTATAATTTTATATATTCGAGGGACCGGGGCTAATACCATATGGCGTTTATCGTCTTGACGCTCTGACGTGTGTCAGTCTCGCGCACAGAAGAACTTTCGTGTTGATTTTTTGGGGTTAATTTGTTTTGCGACTCTATTAATTGGCTGCGTTTTGTATTCTTGTAGGCGTTATCCACTTAAAATGGGGGAGCATTTCAATCGAATAACTAAAACTAATTAGCTACCCACAGTCTGCCTCTTAGCACGAATTAAGACTTTGATCGAACTTCCTGTTTCTGATCATTGTTATGTTCGTTCACACATTAATATCAATATATTTCTCAAAGCACCAACATGTATTTCTTCCTTTTAACTAGTTGCATGCGATGGTTAATAGCTTGACCTACCATATCGTGGCGGATACTAGTTATTTGAGAATGCTAGACATTTAAAATTTAGTAAATCTCAGTATCTTTTGTATTTTAGTATTTAGTATTAGTATTTAGTATCTCATACCTTTTGCATCTACAGGATAATATGTAAAAATAAGAAATTACAATTTCATAAGTAAAATGCATAACATATAATTCTTGCAATAATAAATACTCATATGGAGGAAATTATCCACATAAATGTTAGTATAAGAGTTTCAGCATATCAATCCGTTGTATAGATGGATGCCAAAAATACAAAAAAATAAATCCGTCTTTTGTATACGAATTAAACAAAATTTACTTTGAATATACCACGATAAAACGTATAAATAAGAATGATTAAAGAAGCGCTGCGAACGCAACGGATTGTTGATTTCGGATGATTCGTTGTCGCTTTCTGTAGTCGAATTGGATTGTACTTCAGGCATATGCGGCCATGTAGCAGTGGAAATTGAGTTTGATATTAATCACTTATCATGCAAGGCGGCGCTAAAGAACAACCGCTGCCTGGACACGCAAATGTGATCATGAGCTCTTCCCATTTAGTCGGAGACGTTGAATAAAGGGAGAGGCTAGATACACAGTTTTAATCTCATTACATAATTAACTTATATTTTATTTTTATTTTTTTAAATTAATTGAAACAAATCGAGTGTGATATGTAAAATACATTGGAAATCGTGAAGAAAAAAATATATTATGTAGCTGGAGTGAGCCCTGGGATATTACCGAAAAATATAGTGAATAAGAAATATGAGAAAGGTGAAAAGAACCAAAGCTAAAATCATTTTCTTGTAAGCTGCCACAAGGAAATTTCGCACAGTTTGACCGATTGAGCACGAAAAACTTTACTGCACTGAAGGAAATCATTATTTCAACATAAAACACTTCGGAAACTACAGATTCCAAAATCAGTGTCTGTTTATTCCTTAGCAGTGTATATCTTGATAAAGTTTCTTTTTGCTTCTCGGGGGTATTTGTTACTCATTAATTACGCAGGGTAAGACTAACCAATTTCGGTGTTAATTTCAAACTTTTATATACTGAGACAAATATACAGACATGTCATTTAAGCTCAACCTCCCACTTCTTATGTAATTAAAACCCAAAAGCAAAACAACAACGTGAAGTGGGTTCACAAAGCTAATGTTTATTGTGGCTTTAGGATATTAGTTATTAACGAGCTTTTTACATATATTAATGATATAGAACAAAGTATAAAGTTATTATTGTTGTTGCTTTGTATAATGATTTTATTGTTGCTCTGTTATACATATGTTAGATGGTGTAAATATTATGTACTAGTGAATTTTGAACGACATCCTCCTTATTTCACCAGAGAAATTCGCAAGAAATTTAATCCCAAAGCAGTACGCCATTTCATAGGTAATATCGATCAAACTCCGCCTTCTTATTTGACTCATACCACAGTACACACAAATACAAACATACATGTGTGTATTTTAGAAATATAAATCAATTCCCCAACGCTAAATAAAGAGTTAAAGAGCAAACAGCGAATGGCAATGACAGAGTTATTTGTGTGTGTGTGGGTATTCGCAACCCTAATATACTAATATATGAACTCTTAAATCGATAATATAAGCAGCCACCCCAAGAGTCCCTTTTTACCCTTTTGATGTACAAAAATCCTTTCGATTTCATCTGAAAATTCATACGAGTATGAGAGGAGAGAACGAAAAAAAAAACTCACTCAAGCCGTACACACACGTACGAGCATGGAGCTGAGAATGAAGGGGTAAGAGAACAAGTGTTGCTTCCCCTTTTTACTTTTACTGAGCGAAGAGGTGTTACGGCGAAGAGCGTGGATTTGCGATGAGTAAGAAAGAGAGGATATTGGCCCAAAATCAAAATTTAAGCCCCACAGCTCCAAAGAGCGCACATCAATGGCAGACAGACGTGATGCAGACGGAGACGGCATTAAAAGGGTTAAAGTGGGCGACACGTGCGGGCGAAAGAGAGCGAAAGTGTTAAATTGGAGCACATGCGTGCTGTTTTCCGTCTCTGTTTTGGCGGCCATTTTTGTATGTGATGGGTTGGCGCACAGCAATCAAGTACGTGAAGCTCCTTTATTTGCCTTATAAACAATTTTTCTTGTTCCTGAACGTGGACAACGTTTGCCAATACTAAAAATTAGGAAATATAAAACGCGTATAGTTTCGGGGTCGACTAACTAGGAAATATTGCATATATGTACATATGTAAACATACCCACACATATTTAAATTTTGTTTACAAGTTTTTTTTTTTACTATTTTGTAAAGTGTTATAAATGGTTGTATATCTATACGAAATCAGCTTTTGCAATTTGATAGCAGTGTCCGGGTTATTGTTTTCGATCAAATCTAGGACACTCAGCGCAGGACATAATAATCGCACATCCTGTGCATACATATACTATTTGGTGTTCTGTTTTTGTGGTTTTGGTTTTCATTGTGAAAGTGAAAACACAAGAACGGATGCACTTTATACAGCTGATCATGTTGGTTTCAAAAAAGATGTTGTTGTATACTTGTGGTTTTCTGTTTGAGTTAAGTGTTCTCAAATTCTCCACCTTGGTATTTGCTAAAGGTGTTTCAGACTCATGCAATTTTTGCGCATCTTTTGCGTTTTGTTTAATATTCTCACAGGTGTTCTCTGGCTCAGGTGTTTGGGTTTTGTTTGTTGTCCAGCTTCCAAAAGATTATCTTTCATAATAAGAAGTCCGCTTGAGGTTTTATTAATCTTTCTTGAGTATACGTTACCAAAAGAGATCGTTGCATAGTTAGCTATTTTTTTACCCGTTACCAATAGAGTAAACTAAGAAATAAGAAAGAAAGTTATCCCTCGCACATTTACTAGCTGAGTATCTGATATTCGATGAACTCGACTATGGACTATGGCATTGATTTATGGCAAATAAAGTGAGAACATTTTCATTTTTTACTACCAGTTTTTTATATTCCCCTTATGTATGTTTTTTTTCAGCCTGCACCTTATTTTAGGCACGCACTCAATGTCGTACAAAGGTGAAAATATGGTGAGCAAAGCATATGCATATGTCGCATCATAGAAGAGTTCTTAAATTCTCTTGGGGAGGAGCCAAGAAAAATTATTATTCGTTCTCCAAGTGGCGAGCACATGGAGACAATTGTTGCAGGAAATGAGACATTTGCTTGAGATTTCTTAAGGAAATATTTGAACTTTTTAACATTTGAAATGCAGCAGGCGCTGAGCACGCTTGTCGGATACGAAATTAAATTTAACAGGGAAGGGGCCCTCAAAGAAAAAATGAATTGTCAACAAAAATAGAGCAGTCAATTAAAAACAGGAATATTATCAACAGAGCGAGAAGTTAACCAACCTTAAAAGCAGACAACGTTAACACCAATGTTATACATTTTGATTACAAAAATCTACTTAAATTATAAATTAAATTATATTATTTCTTTGCAATAATGCCAGAAACCTATAGACACGAAAATATCCAACTTACGTATTTACTCCATAGAAAAAGTAATCTTTTATTTTCACCAAAGTAGACATAACCGCGTAATTGTGTTTTATTACGGAAAAAGATTCCACTCTCGAAAAAAAGTAGATGGAGCTGAAGACCGAATTTTACCGGCACTTATAGCAGGGTGGTAACTAATTCGAGCCCAAGCCCAGCAGTGTGTCAATAGGCCGTCATAAAAACACTAGTAGCCAAGAACTATCTGCGTAAATGTAACGTTACTTATTGCGCGTGTAAGCAAAAAATTGTTATTTCGGAGGTCTGCAAATGATTACATTCGAGCGTATTTTTAAGGGGTGTACTATTTTTTTTATTGACTTTAAGCGTATATAAATTGCGTCCTAGCAGCACAACTTGATTTGAAGTTCGCTTTTTTTGCCTAAACGGTCAGCTTTACGATTGGAGGACCCTTGGGTCCTAATATCCCTTTTAGCACTCAGCTATGTTTTATTCCTTGGATTTTATTTCCGCAACTATTTCGAGTTTGAAAATATTATTATGGTTTCCTTTCCTTATTTTGTTCTTTCCTGATGCGAAGCAGTCTTTTTTTTCTACAATGACACTTACCATCTGAAAGTCGCTGTCAATCCTTTGCAACGTTACGACAGGATGTAGAATGTGTAATGTGAGACGAATAAGGAGCTACCAGCGGCTAGAGAAAGTGTTTGTTTCCCACACATGTAAAATGAAGACAATGTTGCCAGAATGTGGCCCGCTCCTACACGTCATGGGAAAGTGTATGCAACACATTGCAAAGGATTCGATTCACGCACCTATACATATTATAGGCATTACAATGCATTTTAAATAAAAAATGTTAGACGTAAATAACACATAGAAGCTCAGTGAGCCTTACAACTCATCGGTTAAATTTGGACAATTAAAATCGACACAAAGACTGCCTAGGTCAAGCGTTCATTATACAAGGCCTTGTGGAAGCTAAACGATATCCTATGGTGAACAGTCATGAGATGGTCATTATGATGGTGCAATGCAACAGCATAGAGAGGATCCCTTACCGGATCTTCATCAATAATGTGAAACATGTTGCAAAATCGCAGAGTGTACACTTAAACCTTTTTGCTGGACAATGAAGAGAGCAAACAAAAGCAATAAGAAACTGACAGGGCGGAAAGACAATTAGAAACCCTGACAAAGAATTTACTTTTTGTACTTAGCATGTGAAAAATATGTATACATACATACATATGTATATATTTTAAGGCCAAGTACTTATAAAAATAATAAAAAGAGCTGCAGCTGATCTTCGGGAGCTCCTCTTAAAAAAAAACACGTTTTTCGCTTACCACTTTTTTTTTAACTGGATCATCGAAAATTAAAAAACCAAACAGAAAATAATGTTAAATCTTGTAAGTCTAGACAAAATGTCAATTTCTCAGAAAAAAACGCCGAAAATTTGGCTCGAAATTGTTTATATAAGCAAAAATATTTACCGGAAAGAAGAAAAACTTCAATTAATTGTAATAGCTATATCTATGACTAGTAGTACATTTTTAAGTAGAAAACATACTAAAGACAAAAAGAATATTACAACTTTTTAAGAACTGCAGAGAAGATAAGTTGGTTGTTCCTTTATCCTTGTAGAGATTATGTGTATATGTAGAGCATATATTTCGCAACCTACGATATATATGTACATATATTTATATTTTTGATTAGGATATATATTCGAATTGATCTAACCATGTCCGTTTTACCTGTCTGTACAAATGTTCTTTTCGCACAAATGACTGTAATAGAAAGCAATATAGAAAGGTATGTTTTTTGAAACTCACTATTAAATGTACCTAGTCTGCCAATGGTTTTATGTATGACTAAAACTTGTAAAACTAAAACATTTTTGGAGTACGAAGAGGGAAATTTGTATCAAAAGAAATTGGTTATCAATGAACGGAAATATTTATTAAGATTCTAGTTATATGGCCAGTCGTTTAGGGATGAACGAAGATAAAAAATATTGTGAAGAAATTGTGACCACGGATATGCTAGATTAGTTTAAACAAGCATTTGGTTTTATGCGGGTATTTTTACTTCTAATTTAAACAAACAGAATTCCGGAACATATATCCATACAACCACAAATAACTTTCTAATAATACCTTCTTTCACCTTTTTTGCAATATGATAAGTTATAATTATAAGACCACACAATAAATTGGAGGAAGTTTCGATTTTGTTTTTCAGACCACAAATTTGATCGTTTAATCGTGACCCAGAGAACTGACTACGCGGAAATGAAATTTGAATGCTTTACGGGGCGTGCCTCGCTCTGCTATTGTGCGCGATTTGACGTGGAAATTAAAGAAAATCTGCCTGCCCTTGATACACAATCGAAATCGAAAGTTGCCTGGACTCCACGCTGATACCGGAAATGGTTTTTACTTTTATCGAGCGCCTCTCTGATTTATTTGTGTTTTATGTCCTAGTTACCCAAGTGTCGGGTTTCTGCTCGAGGGATAAAGACGAGAACCTTCACTTAAGGAACAAGAAGTGGAAAAAACAAAACTCAACGAGGCATATGTGTTTTCTACCGCATGAACTTGTTTTCCTTGTTAAAAACGACAGTCCTCACATTTTGCATGCCTGCTTCAGTGCACACATTCTTCATCTTCGTTTTTCACCAACGGCACCCTGGTCAGAAGGCCGGCAAGAGATATTCTGTCCTTCCATGTGCTTAAAATTTGTTATCCCTTTGCGCAAGATTGAACATATTTTGCGTGGGTACCTTGGGCATCTGTGATTAGGGTCAGTTTTTTATTTTATTTTCATTTTTGGGAACATGGAATAATGTATACGCGAAAATACTAATATTTTGCGTTGGTCAAAATTAAAAATCTAAATAAGAAATATACGACCAATCAGTATACCTTCTGCGTGCTAACACAAGTTAATTATTCCCCTTTAGACTGGCGCCTTAGAGTAAATAAACATTTAGCCTAACCAAATGTCTAGTCATTTTCGGAGTGCTTTTAAAATGATAAGACACCCATTGTCATTAACCACACAATGAGGCAAACAACTGTTCAATAACAATATTTTAAAAATACATTTCCACAGCGAGTTCCCAACCCATGAAAATTTCTCTTTGCTTATCAGTCTCTTAGTCTGGACAGTCGATTAAAATTGCAATTGAGTAAACATTACCGGAAATGTACTTGCTTCATTGACAATTACTGACTGACCAGACTGACTTTAGGTTATCTTATTGTTTCCTCAAATTGTATCGATTCCCTGTCAGCTTAGTTACCATGTGGTATACTTCACTTATAGTCTTATTTCGTTGGTTGACTTATGTAACATTGCCTGAAAGGGCTTAATAAATGGCACATTTTTTAAGTGCTGAGGAACTTAAATAAGATTAAAGACCGTATAAAATGCCTGCACGATCCAAAAACTAAGGATACGTGCCCATCCAACAAAAAAAAGGATTGCGGTACAGATCAAAGAAGATTTGAATTCGAAGTCCTATTAGGGTTACATGTACCAATAGAAACACATACTTTACACCATGGATAATAAGAACAGTACAAAAGGATACATTGGACGAGAGATACGTTTGATACTTTTATATAAAATCACGTAAATTTCAACTTAAATTGATAATTTATGTAGGTGATGACATGTCAATGTATATGTCTGGTCGCCAGGAAAATCGTGCCCACACAAAGTGGAAAAGTATACAACCAAATTGAATGTCAAGTATTGTTAATCAGTCTTTAGCAAATATGCACACCAGAATCATTAGTCGAGGATTGTCAGGGAATTTAATTTTATCAGAGCAGGATTTATAAAACTATTTTGGACTCTCTATTAAAATGAAGTGCAGTATAAAATGTATACTTTATATACCCAAATACCAACTGAAAATTGGTTTTTGTTAGGTCTAAAGAATAGAAACACATCTGCTTTTACAATTTTGAAGGGAATGCAGTACCAAGAGATGCTCCACTTTATTTCACGGAGAAAAGTGGACGTCTAAAACAACACCGCATGACAAGAATATTTAACAGACTGTAGGTCTAAGAAATGCCTAAAACTTTTTCACACATTGAAAATTCTTAAACTGTAGTGGCGTTTATTGGGTAACGTCAAATACCCTGAGATATAAAACTCACTGAACTGGTAAGGTCAAAATTATGATTAATGAATCTGCTTCAATAAAAGTAAGCTAACTGGCTGGCAGTTCTTGTTTGTAATGTTTTCACTGGATTCCCGATCCAAACAAGGCTAAAAAAAATTAGTGCCAAGGAGAAAAAGTAAAGATCAAAACCTTGAAACATATAGAATTCTTCAGACCACAGGAAGGGAAGGAGCTACTTTCTTTGAATCCATAAATCATTTAGGTCTATTGATTGACACCTAAGGACTACCTTTATTTTATGTAGGTGGCAATACATTTGATTAATTGATTCCGACCAGGGCCTAAAAAGGATTGGCCGTAAGCAATTGCCATTTGGCGCGCTTGTTGACAACCTATGCTTACAAATACTGGCTTCAACTCAGGGCCTGTTTCTATGCGTGTGGCCTTATACCAACCCCTCATCATATCTATAATCGCCCAGCTGTCAGCGGAATATCAATGCAATTTATAGCTTCATTTTTGCAAATTTACTCGAAAAATCTCCCAAGAGTTACAACGCTGACAGGCAACCGCTGACAAACAAAGGACATGTCCAACCACCAACTGTTACTTGAAAAGCTGCCTATGTGCAATGCGATACTTTTCTATTTTTTTAATACTGGTCATGAGTTTTTTGTCATATAACTTTTCTACGACTTCACTTCTGTCTAATTGCCAAACAATCGTCGCCTGATTATCCTGTCACGGCTCAACTTTTTTGCGGATTCCACAATGAGGTTTTGTATAATTGGATTGACTTGCGGACATTTGAGTGACATCATATCAACATCTTCATCGCACCTCTCCATTTCTGGCACTGTTTTAAAAACACGACTGGCCACAAACGAGCCAAATTAGTCAATATCGACCGAGACATAATTGACTTGATTAGGTTGAAAACGTATACATTTTCGGGTTGGTGGCTAAAACATGGCTGTGTTTTAAAAACTACATAGACAGTTACCAGCAAGACGTATTTCTTTAGAAAATTATAAAGTTAACTTACACAAGTTGATATATATTGTTATATAATTAAACATGAAGATCTTAAGAAGTTAGGCATTGAATTTTCAATTTATTTTTCAGCGTATATTAACTGGGACTTATATTTCGTAAGTAAATCTGCCATCGTATTTGTTCTGTCGATATCTGGTTGCCATGCCGGTTTTTGTCCTTCCCCGCATTTTTAACACGCTTGGAGCTTCTGACAGTATTATTTGAAAAATAAATAGCTTTGGTGCTGATAACAAACTGGTTGACTAAATGCGCTCCGGGTGCATTGTACGACCTACTGATAAGCCTGGCAAAATCCTTGATCTTGACGCTGCGTTTCAACTCGCAAATTTATGCTGCTAAACCAACTTAAATGTTTTTTTTACGTATTTTTGTCTAAAGCGTTTAGCTTAGCATAGTGCAAGAAGCAAAGATTGATAAGAGCCCGAGTTCGTAGCGAAAAGTTGCGCGTCGAGCCCAGCGGGCAACGCTTCTGATATGATAAGAAAACCAGCATCGCAAAAAATTCAAAATCATTTTCCAATTATACATCTGGGAGTTAAATTTTTGAAGATTAAACAGCAAAGTAACAATGGTGGAGTGTGCACATTAAAAAATGTTTTACAAATACTCAAAAGCAGTATTAGTTGAATTGGAAATATTACATACATAATAAAGCAAAAACATTTATCGCTTTTCAGAGGCCAGGACACACTTTAAAAATTTTTGAAATAATGGAAACAGTACAGAACAGCATTCAAGTTTTTAAATTCTTTTTAATAACCATTATGACATAAGAATTTATATTTTACATATGACAAAATATGATTTATATATGATTATAATAATGATAATTACGATTAAATATGATATATGAAATATGACAAGACTCAGGTAATCGTGTATGCTTTTTTACTTTCGTCCAAAAGTACTTCTACCGATTATTACTGTTTGAGGGTTTTAATCCACATGTTAATCAAGATATGCGGAACTGCGGTTTTCCTATTGCACCACACACCCAAAGTATCCTAGCGCCTAATGTGGATCAAGTCAAATCGGGCTCCTAAGTTAACTATAATCCCAGCTTAATCACTGGATCAGTGGCTAAGTAGCATTTTCCGGAATGGAAATATGGAACTACCTGCTTAAGTCTACCGATCTTGACAACTGTTTTAACTTAATCGTCATGCATTATCATAAAAAGCAGTTTGCTACAATTTATATTTTCCTATGCTTTTACCTCTTTAGAGCAGATGGGACCTGGATTAGGAAAGAAAAAATGTTACGTCTACCTTCAGAAACGGATTAAATTTTTTCAGACAAATAATCCAGCCTTAAGCATGGTGATTAAGCTTGATCCCCTACCAAGGGGCGTAATATTGACGGATTTTCCTTAAATCCCTCGGTTAATCTCCGGCTTAGAGCGCGACGCGTTTTTTTCGCGACTCCTCCTGCATTGTTTTTTCACTTTCTTCAATTCGCAAGAAGGCAGGCCTAAGAACCGAATGAGGATCATAATTATGGAATTCCTAAATACACTAAGGAGGGCAGTCGACATGGCGTTGATCTACCTGTAAGCGTGGGTTCCGTCTTTGCCCCTTGAGTTCGAGACTCTCTGGTCACAGGTAGTCAGTATTCCAGCCTTGAGCCCGTCGGCAATTAAGAAGTCAAATTTCACTTAAAAACAACAAAAAATGTCAAAGGAAAAACAATGCAAAAAATATGCGTAACTGAACTAAATCCGGCTTAGGATTCTTGCATCATAAACATGACCAGGCAGCCTTTAAAATTTGATCATTTGCATGGCACTCTTGCACCGTAAACGAAACCGCCACATCGGTTGAAACTCAGCGTCATCAGCTATCTCACTCTTTCGCACCACTTTTTTAAAGGTTTGACTTGTCTTTTTTACGAATGCAAAGGAAAGAATTTTTTACAAGGAAGTACTTGTGTACTTCCGTTTTTTAATGTCCAATTTTATTATTGGACTTTTTACCTGCTATTTATTATGGCTAACAAGTTTTTTAACATTCCGAATCATGGTTGTTTTAAAGGTCAATAATCAACATCTAGAATATAAACATTTTTGTAAACGCACTTTAAAATCATATTAACTACTCAGACCATATCAACGTTTAAAGTTAACGTCTACGTAGAAATTTTCCAGCAAAAGGTATGAGTCTTATTTATTTTATGAAAAAAAAGAAATAGACACCAGAAGAATATTTGACAAGGACCAGTGGGCGTGGATATCACTATACCAGTTCAACCGTGATATATACATATATCCTAATCCAGCCCTTTCTCTTATTAAAACAATGGTAAAATTATACTTATTACCGGCAGGGCAATCCAAGTTCTTGATCCTATCATTATAATTACCAGATGCGCAAGATGATAATTCATTCAAGTTATATTTCTTTGGCATACACCGAGGGTAACGACATTATAACGACAAAATATATGTGCTTTATATACATATGTAAACATAAAATATCTTAGACACACAAACGGCAAAACTGAGTTCGAGTATACTTCCTGAGTTCGTTCGAAAGGGGTTTTCCATCGCATTCTGTATTATATTTAAATAGATCTAAGCCGTTCCATGGCAGCTTAAGGTTGCGTGGATTAGGACCGACGATTATCGACTGGTTAAAGACAAACGTGAACAAAATTCCATCCTGTTCTCCATACTTTGTCAATGGATTAAATTTAAATCAGAGGCTCATAATACCTTATTACGTACTGCCTAATCTTACCGTACATGTGGTAACCGCTATTACCGTTACTATCGTTACTATGGACTGACCATAAAGAAACCAAACCCTCAAAAAAATGGAACAGAAACCCAATCGAGTGTTACAAATTGCTAAAAAATTGTAGGCACACTTATGGGATGTCAAACAATTAAAAAAAACCCTATCCGTACCCCTAGGGATGCTTCAAATTACAACCGTTGCATCCCATGTTTTAGGTCTTTACTTTCAACTTTTTTTCCGCTTTTTCCCCTTTTTTATTGAACCATTATCCCTTTGTCGACAATCCTCGTTGTCACTCCATATATTTGCTTAATAACAGATCTCTTCTTTCAAAAATATTATAATTCTAATTTTTTGCCAAGCGCACGGTTACTCTTAAAATAAAGCTAAACGCGTTTAGAATATTAGTTTGCCGCAAATGTATAAATTTAAAATTTAAGCATGTAAAACTACATATCAATATTAAACAATAATAAATTTAAAATGGGAAACAAATTATGCCTTATAATAAAATAGAACTGAATTTGTTGACCAAGGTAAGTTCCCCTATTTCGGACCTTATCAACGGCCACGACCATACGCACTTCACTACGCACTACTGCCCCATTTTCGCAGAAATCGTTGGTTCACTTTGCCAATCTAAACCTAGTCTACTTTTTCTTTTACTCGCTTTGATAATAGTCTAGTTTAGTGATTGTCGACAAAGCCATTAAAGATAAGGCCCGGATCTTATTTAAATCAGTTGAGCTTAAATGGATTTTTAATATCAAGCCGTACATTGCTGCTTATCACGCAAACAACCCAAAAAATTTTCTGACTAATCGCAGAAACCTAGGAATTGTCTGAAGATGTGCTGAAACGGGTCAGCTCAGCCCGAAATTTAAGAATCTCTTATCAATAGGGTCAGTTTAAAGCGCTGTTCTTGCATATTGTTCAATGCCTTCTGCGAATTTTGTTTTGGTGAAAATCTTTCGATGAAGTCGACCGTGCTCATGCCATGACAAAAACCATTCTAATTTTACGTAACGTTATGCAGAGCAAGGATATTCTGCTTTTGTTTGGTTTCACTTTCTCAAAATCCACGGTAGTTCGAATTTACCACCCGGCGAGCTCTGAGCGTCCTTGGCCTACCTACAAAACCAAAAATACCGATCTACACACATTTTCAACATAAATTTAGCACAGCATGTCCTTGCCATAAAAATCTACATAAAACCATTTAAAAGTCAATCCGCAAAAGTCACAGAAAACGTCCATGCAAGCAGAAACATTACAACGCTCTCTAACCGTTTTTTATGATCTTTTTCCCTACCTGAATGCGTTTTTTACTAGTTCCTTTTTTACGATTTCTTTTTTAGACGTGTGCCAATAATTAGTTACCCATTAAACTGAACTTCCACTTTTTTGAGACTGCTCAACAGGCTACAAGCGAAGACAAAAAACTCACTCAGCCTAGCTAGTAAAAAAAAAGTCGACCTTTTTTCTTGCTTTGTGCACTTCTTATGCCGATGTTTTGTTTACTTCCTGTTCACTCTTACAGCGCACGCTTGAAATTCCACCCCGTCCGTGACATCTCTTTTCATGACTTTTGGCTCTTTTGCTCTCGCTGTTTCCCTTTCGCCCAGTTCTCTATTGGCGTTCATCCCCCTTAGCCAGCTTAGATAATTTCTATAACTCGAATGTAAAAAGGGGAAATGACCAAGACACATCTGAGTGAGTTTTTTTATACGTCCCTTAGCTACTTTGATAACTCCTACGTGATCTTTATTTGGAGTAATATTGCCGCAAGTGCAGTTTTTATGAAGGCTCTAAAAAACACAAGCGGAAGTGGTCATAAGTATTAAAAAATGTCCTTTAATGGTCAACACATAGTTTTGATTTTTTATGTTTTATGACTGACTAGAAACGCACAGGTCATAAAACCCTCTACTGAGCGAAGATACTTCTCATCGGCATCCTATGTTAAAAAACATCATCGTCCATATTGGACTCCAGCTAACTAAATGTCTTCGGCATTGAAAGGAACTGGCTGTCTCGTTCGCACTAATTTGCATATGAAAACTCAGCACTTTTAGGTATAAAAAGGAACCGATGAAATCCACTCACTCAACTCAGCGAAGTACCCATTTTTACTTTACCTGCTTCGGGCTTGGGGATCGTTTTTCGCTTTCGCCGTGATGGTTTCCCTTCCTGTTTGTACGCGTATTTGCGTGCGTGTGAGCGGGAGAGCGCATTGAGTCCCGGTGTGCGTGCGTACGAGGGTGAGTGAGACTCTTTCGCCGAGACAGAGCGTACTTATAGTTAGCTCACGCAGCGAATTTGTATCAGTCGTGATTTGGCTCTGTCAGCGAAAGGAACAACCATTTGTTGTGCCACACACAACCGCGAGAAAAATAATCGAATCAAATTTCAACTACCTCATTTTGCAAAATCGGTGAACTTTTATAAAAGGAAATTTTAGTGAAATCTCTCTACCTCAAAGTACAAAAGTGCGTAAAAGAAATTGTTCATATCCCTGAAAGTGCACAATTTGCTCAAATGAAATCTGTTGTCTAAAAAACTGAAGCTACAAAACTACTAAGGCGAATAATTTAAGTGTTTGCTGAGTGAAGGAGAAAATTGCGCGAGCACACAATTATAAGCACAGGAAAAATTTATTGATGTCCATATCAATGCTTCAAGACGCACAGACGCGAAGTAAGTATAAGCCAATATTAAAATATTCGGCCATTTTATAAACTGTCTAGAAATTCTTGTGTGTGATCACTTCCTCATTTAGTCCTTTAATTCCGCAACAAAATCAATATCACTAAGACTTCGTAGTTGACGTATTGATGGCGTTAAGATAGCAAAGACAAATGTAAAAAATACAAAACACCCATGTACACACACCGATCAGTTATACTGTGTTTACACGTTTAGACAGGAACCCGGCACTTAAGCCGTTATCGACCAAAACAAAAGCCAGTTAGGCGCGAATAAAGAGCTGCCAAAATACTAAGAGTACGGAGAGCACGAAACTTTCTCTCACATATGTAACATATGTTAAATGGTCTGCTCTTTTAAACCGTTGCTCTTACGAAGAGGTCACATCAGTTGCTAGACATTTTCAAATTAGATTCCTTTATTAAACAGTCAACTAACTTATGATTTCCTTTAGCTTTAGCTGCTGCATTAGCTGGCATAAAACAAGAGGACGTCGCTCTGGACCGTTCCATGTCGCTATCGCCTCCCATGTCGGCCAACACATCAGCCACAAGCGCCGCTGCGATGTACCCAGCTATGGGTCTCCAACAGGCGGCAGCTGCCTCAGCTTTCGGAATGCTTTCACCCACCCAACTTCTGGCTGCAAACCGTCAGGCTGCTGCATTCATGGCCCAACTGCCCATGAGCACATTGGCCAACACGCTCTTTCCACACAATCCGGCGGCTTTGTTTGGGGCTTGGGCTGCCCAACAGACGCTCCCGCCCCAGGGCACGCATTTACATTCGCCGCCCGCCAGCCCACACTCGCCGCTGTCTACGCCTCTAGGCAGTGGGAAGCACCCGTTAAGTTCCCCCAACAGCACACCCCAGCACCATGAGCCAGCGAAGAAGGCTCGAAAATTGTCGGTTAAGAAGGAGTTCCAGACCGAGATCAGCATGAGTGTAAACGATCTTTACCATACACCGGGAGGCCCCATATCTCCGCCCTCCAGTGGCAGCTCTCCCAACTCAACGCACGACGGAACGGGTGGCAATTCTGGAGGTGTCGCTGTCTCCAAGGACCCATCTCGCGACAAAAGCTTCACCTGCAAAATATGCTCACGCAGCTTTGGCTATAAGCACGTGCTTCAGAACCACGAACGTACCCACACCGGTGAGAAGCCTTTCGAATGCCCGGAGTGCCACAAACGGTTTACTCGTGACCATCATTTAAAAACCCACATGCGTCTGCATACTGGAGAGAAGCCATATCATTGCTCGCACTGCGATCGGCAATTCGTTCAGGTGGCCAATCTTAGAAGACATTTGCGAGTACACACTGGCGAGCGTCCCTATACGTGTGAAATCTGCGATGGCAAATTCAGTGACTCCAATCAGCTAAAGTCACACATGCTGGTTCACAACGGCGAAAAGCCGTTCGAGTGCGACCGCTGCCACATGAAGTTCCGACGGCGCCACCATCTGATGAATCATAAGTGTGGCATTCAGTCGCCGCCTACTCCAGCTCTTTCACCAGCCATGAGTGGAGATTACCCCATGGCAGTCTCCGCAATGGCTATCGAGTCATCCACGAATAAATTTGCGGCAATGTGTGCCAACTATGGAGGTTCGGACGAGTCGGTCGACATGGAAAAAGCAACAACGGAAGACGATGGTCCATTGGATTTGTCTGAGGATGGAGCCAGCTCTGTAGATGGTCATTGCAGCAGCATCGCACGACGCAAGGCACAGGACATTCGCCGAGTGTTTCGCCTACCTCCACCGCAAATCCCTCACGTACCCAGTGATATGCCTGAGCAAACCGAGCCAGAGGATTTGAGCATGCATTCGCCCCGCTCGATCGGATCTCATGAGCAAACCGATGATATAGACTTGTATGATTTGGATGATGCCGCTGCTCCTTATATGGGCCATACACAACATTAGGCCATTACCATACCTAATTGTACATAGCCATAATCAGTTTTCATTAGATGGAATTGACTGGCATTTATTAAAACAAAATTGAAAATTTTGCTATTTCGAAGTGGGAAGTAAAAATTGTTGCAACAGGAATTTAATGATAAGTACAAGTAAAAAAAAAAAAACACAATACATACGAGACTAGAAAAAGATTAGCACATACACAAAACCAACTCTAAAATTGTACAAAGTAAGCCATGCCATATGCTTGTTGCCGCCAAACCCCACCAAATCAAATCGAAAATGTCGTGCCATTCTTTACCTTAAGTTTAAGTTATATTCTTAGGTTTCAAAGCATCTTAAATTGTACATATTCATCTTACGCAGCTGCGAATCGTAAAGTAATCGGCGCTCTAAAAATGTATTGTATCAGAAAATGAAAAGACAAAGTTTAATTAGGAAATCTATAAATAATTTTATTTAATTTAATAGCTTAATTTTATATAATTTGATAAAAATTCTTTGAGAAAACAATGCCAATAATCTTGAAATCAAAACTAACTTTAAGTTAAATAATAAAAAAAAACATTTGTTCGCTAATTGTTTTGTTTGCATTTACTATTTAAAACTATTATTATATATAATAACTGAGTTAATAATGTTTTAAGCTCATTCTAAATAAATAGACTTTTATATTTATACTTTAATAAATATTTGGTTCATTTGTTGCTTCTTGAAATATAAACAATAAATATAATGGAAAAACAATGGTAACGTTTATATTTAACTGTTTCGTTTTTTATTTGTAAGTTTAAATTTTAAACAGCCTTCACGCAGTTTATCTTAATTTTTATCCATTTTTAAATAAATATTTTTATTGTTGCAAACAATAATATATATTCCAAAAGCATAACCTTTATAAGAATGTAGATCAATGCGTATCAAAAGTATGTTAATCCTACGTATCTTAGCACTCGTAACTATTAGTTATAATTGTAAGACATGAACCAAATACACAGGAAAAAAAATGCTATAACCAAATACCTCCAATACCTCTGTATCGAAATTGTTGTGAGCTGAACAGTATATACATTCAACAATTTGGCAATCGTACAATTCAACTGAATTTATATACAAAAATTAGAAATATAAATTATGAAGCAAAAACAATTTATATGTATTACAATTTTGATGCATATTTTAAAGGACCTAAAATAAGAAATCAATTTTGAATACTAGGAAAATTTGAGCTAGATGTAAAAATATTTAAGGTTGTATATAACAATATAAATGTAAACTTTAAAATAATTTTAGTGCAATTTTTGGTTTTATTCTTCAGTAAGCTAACAAACTTACTGCTTTTATTTCAAAACGTTGTAAAGTCATAAAAATGCAACAAATTAATATGTAATTTTCTTTGTTCATTCAAATGTATGGTATACAAGTTCCTCAAGATTAAAAGAATACAAAACTTATAAACTAAAATAGAAAGTGCATTTCGAATCATTTGAAAGTCAGCGCACGAAAGACCTCAAATACATATGTTTCATATTAATTGTGTACAGCAACACTCGACGTTTAAACCGATAGATATAATTAAATATATAAAATCACCACTGTCAATTTTTATGTAAATAAACTATAACCCTAACTAAGGCTAGGGATGTGCAATGTATCCAGAAACAAACCGTATTTGTGTTAATTTTTGGGGTTTTTATATTAAAACCTTTATAGATATACATACATACAACTTGTAAAAAACATCAGTAAACATAAGCTAGAAAATTTATATTATGGTACATGATTGCATTAGATATGTCAGTCGAGCATACAAAAAGTAAACAAAGCTGTTACTTTTTGTTATAACTATTCTTCTCTTGTTTAATGTCCTACTTCCAGGCGTTTGACCTTTATGCATAAGTTTAATAAATACATACATACGTATACATACTGAATAACTATTTATTACTTTAAAACCCTAATATATTATGTTAAATATAAATATGCTATATCTGGGAAACCAAAAAAATATTTATATATATATATATAATATCTATAGATTATATATATATTAAAATATTGTGTTAAACAAAAATTTGTTGTACAGATTCGTAAAAAAAACAACCCCGCTATAGGAAAATTAGCCACAGCTTTCTTCGATTTTTCGTAAAAGCGAAACTGGCAGCATTACATAAATTTTTAATTTATGCAAACGAAGCCCTTTCGCATTATTTTACATTTGCCACAAGACGCCCCACTAATGCTGTCGCCACGTTCCTCCCCATGCCCAGCCCCTTTCGTCATCCCTTCACTGGAATTTAAATTTACGTCTGCAGGCAACGGCAGCAGCTGAGCAAAAACGAATATAAAAATCGCGCCGCGCAGTCAGAAAATGTCACAGTGTTTTTTCCATTTAATCTCCAGAGAGAGAGAGCAAACATCTACAACGCTATGAAAGAAAGTCGATACTACCCACTCATACCCACCGCCTCGCGTTCAACCTTCCCGCGGAACTGACGCCTTCTCTTCTTTGTGCCCCTTTCAACAGCCAAAAAAGGCTTCATCCTGGCAGCTCTCTATATATAAAATGGTATATACGAGTATTACATAAAGAACGTCTTATGTACTTACATATAAAAAATGGTCTAAAAGAGTGAGACGCAGGACAAATGCTCAAGCTTTGCACTGCTTATTAGCATTTTAGCCTTTCTTCGTTTAGAGTTCTGTAAACATACTCTGTGAGCATACACGAAAATAAAAATAACTTAACAAGTAAGAAGCGGAACGTAACGTTATCTAATACAATGTCTACGCCCCATTTAACTTATAAAAGCTAATTACGAAATAAATCTAAAGAAGAAAATATATTCTTGGTAACTACCGTTTTAAAGTGTAGGTATATTTTTCGGACCCCCCCTTCTTACCTACCTAAGCTTTTTTTCTAGCTGTCGAGTAAATGATTTGGTATGGGGGGTAAACATTTTTGGTTGTCAAATGAGTTTACGATTGTTCGGTTGTTGAAATATTTTTTTCATGTGCCGCAAGAGGCATGCAAAATGAATTTAAAGGCTCCGCCGGCAAAGAATCGCCGACGCACCCCACTGTCGCTCATTATTCAAATTGAAAAATTATAATTTTCACCAGCAGTTTGCAACGTCCGAAAATGGGGATAAGGACGAGAAGTCTTCTCACAAAATCTAGGCGCCCATCCAAGCAAGGCATTATAACAAGCTCCCTAAAGGGAAACGGACAATAGAATGAAATATGGATTGTTGGTAGAGGGTTCACCTCAGTGTTCCTATTATTTGTCAGCCTTGGTCTATTTCTTGAATTTTAGGGCGTTAGAGTGGGCGAGGCAAAAAGTTTTTTTTTGGAAAATCGATAGAAATTTACAAGACATAAAAAACTTAAAAAATACCAAAACATTTTTAAGCGATTTGTGTGCGTCAGAGTGGGTGTGACATCAGTAAACAAACTTCCGTCTATGTCTCAGGAATCTGCATGCCTTATCTCATCGTTGTTACGGACGGACAGACAGTCGGACATGGCCAGATCGACTTAGATTTTGATTCTGATCAATACTTTATATGGTCGAAAACGCTTCTTTCTAGCTGTTACATAATTTTCAACGAATCTATTATACCCTTTTACCCTGCGAGTAACAGGTATATTAAGGATATTTTCTTTTAATTAAGCTCAACTGGCATAGCCCAAACTTTTTTAACTGGATGGTTCTATAAATCCTAAAGTTAAAATCATGTGAATTGATAAAACTTTATAACAAACTCTATTCATGTAATTTAAAATTGTTTGCTGATGTTTAATGGTGAGTTTTTACGTAACATTTTTATAATTCTTGCTCACCTTTTACACCAGAAGAGCATGGGACTACCACCTTGGGACAAACAAAATGATTTAAAACAATAGTAAAAAGGAACAAAACGGTTTAAAGGAATGCGAAAAACACATGCGAACGCCAGGGGTCAGTATAAGCCAGCAGGACCTTAGCAGGTCATGCAAATGTAGGCAAACGCAATTAGCAAGGGATCGGGATCAAGAATAGCAATCTAGGAGAGCCCGCTTACAAATGAATTCCCGCAAAATGGTAGAATATGAGTTGGAAAAAATTGCCTCATCTCTTACATACAAATGGTACATACCAAGAAAGTGGGTGAGCGCAAAACACTCATTATAATTTTACAATTCTACTCATACTAATTTCGCTTGGAATTTTCGAGATTGGCCCTGCTCTTATCAAGTACACGTAGTAGAAGCGAAGAAAGGGCAAAAAGAATAACGGCAAGAAAAAATGAAAAACAACCCTCTCAAACAGGACAGCAGCGACTGCGAAACCGGCCGCGGCGTCAGCAGCAACGATAACGAAAAACTCATTTGCATACGAAGTGCTTTCGCTTTCTCTCCTTACCAATCCCTCCAATTCTTTATTTTGAAGCATGGCGGCAATAGGCCACCTGCGTCTGTGGAAAAGAGAGGGTGGCCACCGTGCGTCCCTGTTGCACCTTTGCCTTCATATCAAAGAGTTTAATCCTGGAATAAGGCAGTCACAGCCAAGAAAAGCGTCGACCTGGAATGGGGCAAAGCTTCCCGGCTTTCGGCTAAAGAAGCGCTGAAGCGCTTCCTTCGCTACTCATTATCAAGCAGCGAGCGTTAAACTCATTGAGACGTTTCCATCTTTGCTTCCCATCGCCCAACACCCCCTGCAGCAAAGCTTTTCTTTGCAAGCAGCTCTCAGCGGTTTCTCTGACTCATTTATATTTTTCATTTTAGTCTCTCAGATGTTCACCGAAAGCTATGTAAAAGCAAAAGACATTTTTCCTTAACGAAAATTACGAACAACCCCTTTGGAATTAGATGCAGAGAAACGAAGAAACAAATGAAGCCAAGGAAGTGAGTACAAAAAACCGTCAGCGTGAAAGCTTAAGAAATGAGCGTATATTATTCATGGAATTAACGTCGTACGCAGGAAAGGCAAAGCGCAAGGACGAGTAACTTTACATGGGATTTTTAAACATTCGTTTAAACGAATTCAGGAGTGTACTTGCGAAAGGCTTTAAAGTTTCCGTTCGAAAATTCTGGTAATTTCGACTATGAGCCGCAATGCCACGCAAGCTATGAAACATTTTTCGAAAATGTTTCTTCCGCACATATGAACTTAAGCGTTCTTTATTCACCCTCCCAAAAAATTGTAACCATTTATCTCCTTTTACACATTTTATTAACCGTGCTAAATAACCATACTACTGATTGTATAACAAAGGTCTGGTGAATACATAAACATTAGACAAGTGAATTACTTCCGCCCTAACACATATGTTTTTATTTACCACAAATTTTCGGCAATTTTGGACAAATTTACATGCATAACCCGCAACGACTTTGACAGCGGAAATGCCAATTTTCCAACAATGACGACGAACTGCACACGCGATTTTCATGTGGTTTAGCATTTCTATTCCCCCTTGGGAAGGTCGTGGACCCTTTCTTCCCCTTTTTTTTTTTGCAAAATTTGTTTAGAAAAAATCAAGTGAAAAACGTTTGAAAATTATATGCGTGGTGTGGTTCGTTGACGTGTCAGGGAGGAGTGTGGCTTGTTGACACTTTGTGTTCCATGGAAAGTGAGCTATCAACCAGCTATCATTCACTACACACACTCGAAATTGTTTTTGCGTGTGTGGGCGAGGGCGTTTGGCAACTGTTGATACGTCTTAAGCGATTTGTGTCTGTTTTTTTGCAGACTTTTACATTCGGCGGGTGCTTTATTTAAATTATGAAAACTGCATCTTAATGGGAAAAGAAATGAAGGCGAGTAAAAACGGTCAGTTTGAGAAAAATACATATTTGGTAACCAAAGGTTTCAGTTCGGTTTAACAATTAATTATAAGCTATATATATATATAAATGGGTTTTGGATGAGGTTTAGCTTTTTGGGGTTGATACGTCTAAAACAATTTGTTGTGTGTTTTTTCGCAGACTTTTACATGCGCCTGGTTCTTTGTTTCAATTACGACCTCTGTAACATACATATCAGAACGCTCATGGGAAAGGAAATGAAGGCGAGTGAAAACGGTCAGTTTGAGATATATATATATATTTGGTGACAAGAGGTTTCAGTTTGGTTTCACAATTTAATTATAACCTATATATGGGTTTTGGATGAGTTTGGGCCAAAAAGGATTTTCTAAAAATCACTTATTACATTTTGTTCCATTAAGCTTCGTATCAAATGTCTATCGTCCTCGTATGCTGTTGCGAAATAGTCCTAATGGATTTGTAATTCGCTTATAGAATAAAGGTCGCAGCCTAGGTTGTGCAACTTGCGAATTTCCGTCTGTCTTTCAGCTGTGTACGGCACTAAACGTAGTGCAAAAGAATTTGTAAAGATGTCTACTTATACAACACGACAAAACTAAATTATTCAAAATTCATCAGGCAAATGATAGAAAATGTATAATCGGTAAACCTCACAGAAGTTGTCATCAGAACTATTTATGTAGGAAGTGTGATCATCACTTCATAAAAAGTGTTTTTGGTAGACAAAATCTTTAAATGAGTAACTGAATTTGACTTTGAATCAACATCGAAGCCTGACACGTAAGCGCGTTCAATGGAACAAGAAAAAATATGCCCTCAATAAAATCCACTTTATTTTCGTCTGAAGGATTCACCACTAAATATTTAAAACGCAATTAAACATTGCAAAGAACAAAATTTTAATTACCTTTCACATCCGTCCAAGTACCCTGGTATAAAGCAGGTCTTGACGTTATATCCTTTTAATCAGATGACTCCCTAGCACAACAACAAGGAAAACATTAATTAAGAGACAGACAAGCCCATAACCAGGATGTTGGCAACGAATAAATGAATTAACAACAGCGACGACTTTGCATAAATGAAAGGATAATCAGCCTATCAACAAAGCCAAGGACCGAAGGCACAAAATGGCGTGCAATTAACGTGGAAATTACTTTGTTTGACACTCAAATGAAAGCCAGCATTCTAGTGGGGAGACAAAAGGCTTTGCTGTTCACAATCTGAGCTGGCTGAGGGTTAAATTAGCAAAGGACCCAAAATGAAGACAGCAAAGCACAGTGCCGCGGGCATAATTTAATATTTCCCATTAAGCGCGACCAGTAATGAACGAAGCAAAGGCAACTCTTGCACTGCGCAGACTCTCCCAAGGAAATTGAGGAGCTGGACGTCTCTCTACACCCGTCCCATCCAGCCGTCCAAGACGAGTAATTAAGTTTATGCGAAGTACAAAATTAAATTTCGTTTGCCACCCCTTCTAAGCCACCCCCTTTGCGGCATTGGGGTATCTTAGCTTTCATTTTGTTGCTTTTTTTAAATGCCTTTTGAAGTATTTGCGTCCCTAGTTGGCGCCCTTCGTTTGCCATAAGCATCTTAACGGCATCATTTGGCTCTGGGTTGCGCAGGTGGCCACGCAGTTTTTCTTAATGTACAAATTCTTATCAAGGTGGTATTATAGATACTGCGCGTGAAATTTGACTGAAGAACCCCTGCTTATAATTTGTAATTGGAGTTTGAGTGCACATTATATAAAATATCTACCTCTTAAATTTTTGATGGAACAAAGAACCGTATGCAGTTTATTACAAATTGTAATTAAATGTAGTAGCAAAGAGTTAAACTACAAATTATTTCTGTTTAGTATAGATTAGTATAAAATGCCTAACACACCCAGGCAAGCATAAATTAATAGCTTTTAAGAAAACTTATGCATACAGCGTAACCGTGGGGGCCGCGATTTTTATAGACCAAGGCATATTTTGCAAATTAAATAATCGAGCAAAAAATAAGCGCATTTCGTGATGCTCGCATACTTTATTATCAACTTCAGTATGGCATCTACTGCCGCAATCATCGGAGCTGACACGCTTCCAGTTCAGAGTTGTGCATAAATTAAATTAACCCCTATCAAGGGAAAAAAACGACCCCCTTGTCTGCTTCCTTTTTTTTCTCATTTATTTTTTTTTATCCACCTTAATGTATTTTGTGATTAACTTTTGCTTTGCATGCAAGGCTGCGATTTTGTTACCCCTTGCTTGTTTTTGAATTTTGTATTGCACTGCTGTAATTTTTTTTTCTATTTCAAGATCTTAAAGGTGAAAATAATTATTTTAATGTTTTTCTTTCGACTTAATAATATATAGTATTCTTATTATTTTATAAAACATGATATAAATCATCTAATTAACTAGTTTGTTACCATTTTATATATTTGCATTGTAAAGGGTTTTTAAAATTCCCTATAAATAAATTAATTATTTTCGTTTACTATCACAAAAATTAATAAAAAAAACTAAAATTTCATTAGTACAAGTGCTTTTCACCACATCAGCCCAAATTTTTCAGCTTGAGCACATGCTAAAGAACCCACGTTTTTTTTTTTTTTTTGCGTTTTACCCCAGCTCTTCTACGCGTTTAACCCTTACAGAGCATACTTGAATATTCACTTGTAAATTAAAAAAAACTGTACCAAAAAAATGAGGCATTTGTGTTTTATGCAGAGATCCTGATGCCGACAGCTTTAGGGGTAAGTTAAAACTTGATTTTCAAGTCCTAACAGAAACACAAAGCAACAAAATGCAAATTAAAAGTTGTGGAAACCCCTTTTAAAAAGTGCAAAAAGGGTTGTCGCTATCCCAGCCATAGGACTTTCAATGTTGTCTGGGTAACGAACAGAAAAAATCTTTATGAGGGGTGCTTTTGTCGTGTGCCATGCCAGGCACAGCCTCACTTTTTTGAATATTTAATTTTTTGGGTATGCAAATTCCGGCTGCTGGTAAAAAAAAAAAAAAACGGTATAGACAGATTTCGGTATGTACCTCACAATAGGGATTTATGGAATTTTAAAAGGGTTTCGGTTTTCGATTTTCCTTTAGTTTTCCCTTCTCCCTTTTTTGCATTTAGCATGCGACGAATAATCCCGATTTAGGGGCAGCACATGCAGATGAAGATCAACAACGGATTTTGCGTAAAGAATGCGAGCGGCACACGTCGTTTTCTTTTCAGTATTTCTAAGGAACGGAAATTATACTTTCCTTTGGCGTCCATTGGGCGTCTCATTTACGCCTATTAGCAATTTAGACAGCTGCTCGCTCAGGTTAGCCAAAACAGAAAGGCTTGCGGGCCTAAGTTCTGGCATTGACAGTTGCCCCTGCCATTTACGTTGGCATGTCCTGCGGTGCTATTGCTCCGGCTGACCCTTGCCAGCTTCAAGCATATCCTGATCCAAATACCTTTTTCAAATAGAACGGTCAACCGGTAAAGAAAGGACACATGTTCAAACAAGCCGAAAATTGAACTTGCTTACACACCCCCTCAGCCCCATTTTTCCCCCAATAGTTGGTTTAAGAAATCTACTGCTTCCGTGACATCTTTTCAGGTAAATATTGAAAACTGGCAAACACACGTGCACAGCAGGAAGACAAAAAATGGTCTTGATTAATATCCAGCAAAAGCTACATGTGCTGGCCAGGAACTGCCGCTACAATATGAATATACCACCATTGCTTTAAAACAAGCATATTTAAACGTACTTTGGTATTAGAGTTTTTATTATTTGCGGTCCAATGTAGATTTTGAGTATCTAACATTTTTTTTTTTTAAATTTTGAGTAATTTAACTTTATTTATTAATCGCGTGGCTTTCTTGTAATTGTCGGTGGCTTTTTATTAGAAAAGCTCCGGATGAAAAGGATGTGCAAGGGATGGTAAGAAAAAAAAAAGAGCTACCCCTAAAAATGCTTAAAAAAGTTGTGTCAAAGGTTTTTTGTCTAGCGGCTGCGGGATCTAGCAAAAAAAAACGACAGCAATAGTCACGGTGGGGGAACTTCGCTGGGAGTAAGCGTCAAACCCAATTTAAACTGAACTCCACTCCACCGACCTCTTCACAAAAAGCCCTGGAATGGTGAAATAGAAAAAAATCGATGCGGTAATTATACCCATTACTCGTGGAGTAAAAGGGTATGATTTTAATGTTCCAAATTCAAAATGTACTTTGTATTTTAATATCCATCGGAAGTTTTCGTTATATTTTTAAAATCGCATAAATATACAACAAATTATTAAAAGGGGTCTTATAGTTGGCACTTGACTTGTCGCGCATTTTACTTAGGGAAATGATGATTTCTTACCATGTAGTCTGTCTAACAAAAAATATACCACACCTCGAATAAACATTTTGCAAATGATTACTTTGAAAAATTTCATTAATCTTGTCTTTTATTTAGAATGAGCAACTTTCTGATTATTAAACTTAATTGTTTGAGTTTAACACTAACAACACAAATTTCCATAAACTTAAGTGTTTTTCATATTAAGTTACTTATAAGTAAAAAAAAAAAACAAAGGTCTTACTTTAAACTAAAAAAAATCAGTGACAGCTGCGGATCACTAAAAAACTGACTTTTCATTAGAAGCATGAAATGCAACCCTAAATTTTGTTGTCTTTCAAATATAATATTACACAATTAACATTAGGTTTAATACCGGCAAGTGCAGATGGGAATACGCGGAAGTGGGAGACAGCGTAAGAAGCCGAGAATGGGTGTGGAGTTAGCAACGTTCGCAACAAATACACCAAGGTTCTGGAAACCGTTTTCAGTGCCAGACCAACACAGCCAAAAGTGGCTGGCACAGCCGCCATTTAAAAGGGGACATTGAAAAAAAGGTGCCACCCTCGACCGAAGCTGGCGTAGGAAAAAAACTGTATACCTATTAAAAAATATAAAAGCGAAAACAACGAAAACGCGCGTGTAAAGCAAGAGTAGAAAATTTGAATGAGCTCGCGCCAACGATTCCTTCAACTGCGCAGCCTTCGTCAGCGTCGGGGGATAATGTGGAAAATTGTACTTTTCTTGTGGGCGCTCTTCCCCTTGCTATATACTTATTTCCCAAAAGTATCTAGCTCATTTGCAAAGGGTGAATAAACTTAACAAAAACAGCAGGCGACAATAACAGAATATAGTAAAAGTAAGAAAAAAATTATTAAAAATAAACAAAACCCGAGAAATATACCAAGCGCTAAGGGTTTATTATAAAATTTGCCAATATGGGCAATTTATCTACTCTTTTCTAAAAACTTAATATTAATATATCACATATAGTCACATTCGTTCCTTTAATTTCGATGCATTTCCTTAATGTTAGATCGTCAATAAAGCCGTTTTGTCTGCTGCCCTACATGATTATCCTGCTCCAAGCAAAAGGGTTGGAGTTCGTTACCACCGTTGTTGATCGATATTTTCATTTAATTTTTTTCCAATCTTCCATTCCCTGTTCATCCGAACTCAATACATTTATGTAGTTTGATATACTTGTATCTGATTTTTGCTTTAAATTTTTTGGCAAGGATGTTAATGTCGAAGATTAATTCGCAAGTGTATGTTTGTTTGTGATTATTTCTTTATGATATGCATCTATAACTTTCTTATAGGTATATTTTCATACACTCCTCGTTTATCTAACGAAAAGTATTGCCCACGGTAATAAAATTATTATATTATTGCCTTTCATCGAATACTTTAATCAAAAACCTTCAGCTTCCTTTAATAAATTAAAATTAAATTACTACATATTTGGCAAAATAGAATGGTATACACTAATCAGCAGTAGAGTATAAATGCATTTAACTTGGTTGAATTGACTGTAGAGACTAAGTCTAAAATACGTGCTTTTTAATATTGAAGCGAACTTCGTTGACTACGTACAATAAAAAGCTTTTAGACACAGCCTTTAGTGAAACTACCTAAACAATTACGCCTATTATTACAGTTATAAAAACTTAAAAGGTAATGCATAACAACACCAACACAAAGAATTAAGAAAATAATAAGAAATGTTTTTGTTTCAAAATGAAAGTACACTAAAAGTACATTGCTATTTCGACATCTTTCGTGTTCTCCGAACCACAGCGAGTAAAAATGTCATAAAATTTGAAAAGCAGGCGACAGACAACCTTAGAGGGGAAGCGGCGTCAAAGAAGACAAGGCAACATATGCCTAGTAAGCAAGGAACTGCAATTTTCCTCGCTAGGGCTTGGGGTGCCCTTTGGACATTCCTTGATAAAGACATTTCTTTTAATGCAATTAGGTGAGTGCCCGGAAAACTCAACGAATAATTCAGTTTTGACAACGTTTCACTCGTCGCAAGCAAATTTGGTTAATGTGTTTTCTTAGTACAAAAACACATATGAATATTTTATAGTTCATAACATGAGCATGGTTTTGCAATACAAAATTATGAAAAGTTTATTTTGTGTATATCAACGACAACTCAACGGTCGAGTTCTTGTTTTTTGTGTAGCGATAGAAATTGGCTAATCAAAAATTAAAACAAAAAATATCAAAAAAGTTTTAAAAAGTGTGGGCGTGGCAGTATTTTGCGTTTTGAGAGCGTTAGAGTCGAACACGAACTTGCGCTGCGTCTATGTCTCTGGAAGCTGATATGCATAATCTGAATCTTTTTAGCTTTTATAGTTCCTGAGATCTCGACGTTCATAGGGACGGACAGACGGACATGGCCAAACCCTCTCGGCTATTGATTATGATTAGGGATAACTACTCGACTAAAGACTTATTTTTTGTTATGACTTCGTATTGGCGCAGAAAATCAAATAATGCAAATTCTTTAACAGGACAGTAAGTAATTCGAAGCAGTCAATCGTGTATGAGCTTGGAGCAAAACTTTCGCATAAATAAATCGTATTTGAAATAAGGCCGCATAGTAAAAGTTGGAGAAAAGACAATTCGAATACGCCAAAGTTTGACCAATAGAAATTTGTTGATTTCCGTGGCGAATATGTATCTTTCCAGACTGAAGATAAATGGCAATGGAATTAATTAAGTTGTTAGTTTCCTATTAGACACTATACGCTGTGCACGTAAGGATCGGAAACAACACAAATAAGTGAAAGCTTAGGATGGAGTGTAAGACCCCCTGACAGCACTTGACAAAATTATGTGCCTAGTGGCAACATTTAACCTTTCAGCGTGGTGAAACAGAAACAAAAAAAAACACAAACAACCGCTCGAGGCGAGGGCACGGCCCTTCCTACTCCAACTCTGGCTTGAACTTCAGCTCTCTTTTTCCGTTCAGTCGTCACATATGCGTATGTGGCCACAGAAGCAGCACGCGTAAACATTTTGTGTTGGCTTCCCCATCTAACTTCCGTGGCCATATACATGTGTGTTATATTTGCATAAAAAATCTCACACAGAAAGCATTACAAATCGTTGCCTTTCACCTACTGCGACCGCACACACTCTTCACCCTCAAAACACTAAAGGATTCGCATGACCTCACACCAACGCATGTAAGTTATCCACTCCCCCTCTCCGACTCGTTTCTCATCGCTAATAGACCGTAATAAATGTCATGTTTTTCATGATAAGGCTGAGCTACTCCTTTCAGTGCTTTGAATTTCGATTGTTGTTTGTGCTGAAAAGGGGCATGATGCATCCATGCCATTGTCGCCATTTGGCTGGAGCAAGAAGCTGTTTACTTGAAAGTATATAAAATTGTATTTAAGTTTTCATAGTTTCTCGTCCGACCTAGAAATGTAAATACAAACAAGGACTTCCTCTTGAGGTACCAGATATATTCTTGCTAATCCTACTTTGAGATGTTGTACCTTTTCAAACTTCGTGCGGTTCTCTCCCCTTTTTTGACCAAAGCTTCTATGAACAGCTTAAACTTGTAACTTATATCTAACAAAAGAAAATATGGAAACTGCTCGGAGATACATAGGACACCCAGGGGTTTTTGGGGGTTCTAGGGAGAGAGCGAAAACCTTTGTTTATGGCCTTACTGCCCGCACGGCCCGAATTTGTTCCCTTTTTTCATTCCACTTAGCGAGTCACCTCCTTCATTATTTCTGCCGCTTCTTGCTGTTGTTGTTTTTTGTGCCGCTTCTGCCTACGTGCTCTTTGCTTAATTTTAAACACCCCCTCATTTGCATAAATGAATTATTTTCAACCCCAAAGAAGCACCAACAAAAAATTAAGATTGGAATAAGAAGAAGGCAAGGAAATGAAAATGAAAATGAGAAACAAAGTGAAAAGCAAGGCAAGAAATTGCTGTGCATGCGCAAATTTTTCAAGTGCAAAGCGCTCTGATGGAGAAATCGCGGAGAGGCCGGGGAGAATGGGGCTGAATGACACTTAGAAGTAAACTTAATGGGCAACTGGCCACGACAAGAGTTCAGGCCATAAAAAGCCCACAGAAAAAATACGAATTTCGATAAATTTGTGTCTCCTCTGCATTCGTTAATTTTCTTCTGATAACGGTTAAACGCAAACAATTAAAAATGCCAGTTAAAAGGAAGCAGGCTACACAAAGAGCATAGAACCTATTGAAGACCAGGTGTATATGTGTCCCTTGGTATTGCCCCTCCCCATTCGTTTCAGGTCATGGCATGAAATGACACAATTTCAATTTCAGTTTCCATTTTTTAACAAGGAAGCGGATTCATATTCCCTTTCTTAAAACGAAAGGCAACACCGTAGAGCAACTGCACACGTCAGATCCTAGCCTTTGATTGACCTGAGTATCACCCCCGCAATGAATGGGTACTTGCCAGATTGTCCGTTTTCCTCCGTTCTTTTCCTTGCAGCTCTTCTTTTTGCAGTATTTGTTTGTTTAGCAGCCAAATGTCAAGCGGGCGTTGGTTTTATTTTTCCCATCCGCTTCATTGTGATCCTTTGATCCACAGTTGCAATTCCTTTTGGGCCCGTTCAAGAGTTAAGTCTATTGTAAAGAGGAGGGTGCATCGCTGTCTGTTCCAGTAATGCCATAAATGAGCGTAAAATATTAGGCAAGATTGAGTCCGAACGCACATTGAGGTCTTTTATGTCTACCTAACTGTCTAACCAAGCCTCTAATCAATCATTTCGGGTTTGTTTCTCCTCGGAGAATAGAGATCTATCTATTTGTGTGCTTCGTGTCTAATTCTCAAAGACATTTAAAGCGGTAACCATTCTTGTTTAGGGCTTATAGATTAAAACATATTAATAAATAAATAATAATACTTGAGGGTAAATATCGCTGATTACATATCGAGCTTTTAAAACAATTTGCTTTTTTGTTTTATAAGCCCAATCAACAAATTATTTAATTGCAAGACACAAACCAATATTATCTTTTGATTTGTTATTAACTTTATTATGACATTAAATATATTTATGCATAGGAATCTTAACTTGAGTTGTTACTGGGACCTTTGTTCGAGAGCAGTCTTTTGTGCCATCGAAATTGTTTAAAGCTCGGGTCAAGTTATCAGATTAAATGAGTAGGTGCTACTACATACAACTCATATTTAATTAGGCGAGTTATAAAATCAATGATCTGGTCGTCGTTTTGTTCACTATTTAAGCTACTCTATATCAACTAAAGCTGTTTATTTTCTATACTTTGCAAAAAATTTTGACAAAGAAACTTCCATCAAGGCTCAGAGTACTCAAAACCCAAGACAAGTGGGCAGAGCGGAATGGAAAATTGTAAGTCCTTATTCGACAGCTGCTTTGGATACCAGGCAGTATTTATTTGATTGGAGGTCGCGACTCCAAAAGAAAGTTCATTAAAATTATGCCCTTTTCTAATTTTTGAACTGGCCCCCAGAAAGGAGAAGGGAGGGATATGATAAGTACCATAGACTCAAACTTTGCCTTTCTCGTCCTTTGCTTTTGAAAATAATCATTGGACTGTTAATTTGTTTCAAGCTCAAATTTTTGTTGGTGCTCGTTTTCTGTTTTTCTTTCCAGTTGAAGAAACTTTAGCGCATGCAAATCAAAGAAACTCAAGTTTTGACTACCCCCACCAAAAATAAAATAATTCGTAAATAAAATGTTTAAATTTTTCGAATTTGAAAATATTGCCTTTGTGGGTGGTTTTCGTGGGTGTGGCAGTAGTGGCTCACACCCTTAATTACGAGAAAGGGGTTAATCAGGCGGTGACCCCTTATTGGATGTTTGGCCACTGCCCACTGGGCATAGGTTGGATATAAAAGGGTTAAATTAAAACAAAAAGCTTTCTACCCCGATGGCTATCGCAACAACGGTAAAAACAACCCCACATAAATGATATGTATTTTATGCCGTCGGACCTTACTCTTTCACATACTTTATCTAATGGCTGCGTGGCTATTAATAAACATCCCCTATGATTTAGATAATATTTAAAGGGTTATCTGGGGCATATTTACCTTTACGTCAAATTATGCGTCTTACAATTTTTTAAAATCGATAATGGTAATGTTGTGGGTCCTAACAGAGTTTACAATTTTCTCTTGGACCTGAGCGCATAGCTCAGCCTATGGTAGCGTTGCGATGCGTATCAATTATACATGATATTCAAAATCATAATTTAATTGTCGAATGCTTAATACACATGGAAATGTTTAACTTTTTAGTTGCACATGAACATACCTATAAAGCAAAACCGCTGTATCTGTTATAGATATATATTGGCAAAGCAATTAAAATGTTCCATTTCACTCAACCGAAAACAAAAAGTTGTACTTATTTGAGTTTTATATTTTTCTTCTTTGTCGTTGTTTTGTTTATTTGAAGTTTATCAATACAAGGGAATGGATACAAAGAGAGCAAAGAAAACCAAACGTTTGCCTTTACTGGGATTTTCCGTAAAAAAAAAAAAAAAAATAAGCGGCAACCTACTTAATTAGGCTTATCATATACAGTCCAAATACAAGCTGTCGAACAGGAAGAAAAATTAAAGCGCCTGTCACTTGCATATATTCAGCCCATAGGTGGATTTCGATTCTGTTGCTACCGAAGGAGGAAATTCGATGAATGAACTTATGTACAACTGCCATTAGACTAATCTAAAAATAGATTTGATTTAATAGATTTGGCTAAATAGGCTTGGTTTAATAGTTTAAAACAATCTTTATACGACCAATATTATATTTTATAATCACTTACTTACAGGCTATCACTTACAGTAAACCAAAAAAAAGTAAGTAAATACCAAAAATAACATTTTTGTATACCGAATAACATGACTTTATGATATGATTTATTTTCTTTTATTTTTAATTACCTTTCCGACTGCCACTATATGATATTTTTAATTAAATTTAAACCCAAATTATATATTGTTGAAAAGCTGGTGTATACCACACTTTATGATGAAAAACAACTGATTATTTGGCAGCTTTTATTTTGTTTATGTTATAGTATGTATCAAGTTTTATATATTATATAATATTTATTTATATTTTAGAGATATTGACAATTTAAATGCATCTACAGAAATGTTAAGGAAATCCCGAAAGTTTGATTTTAATAGCATTTTCTTTACTAATCTATTATAATTTAAACCCTCGGTAAATCGGTTTTTCATTCATCGAAAACTTTAAGTGTCACAAAAAAAGGAACCTATTCAATATCCACAGCTCATACACAACAATTTACCTTTTCGCTTTCCAATCCTATTAATATGATTACGGTTTATTCACACGCAAAACGTTAACATAAACTTTCCCTGAAATTTATTGTAAAGCGGTTCTAAAAACCCCGTAAGTTGTGTTCCAGTTGTTTGGTAGTTTCTGCTCATATGTTGAGTTGCTCAAGGGTCGAGTTATTGAAAAATATAAATCAAAGTATTCACAAAATTCACATTTCCTTCTGTATCAATTTAATCAATTTTCCATTGTCATGCATATCCTAACTCTCACATTAGCATATCTTTAAGCGTCCAAGTCAAAGTTTTTTTGACAGTATGAGTACCTGCCTGGAACGATTTTTTTGTCCCAATAAACCCATCTGCAGCTCGGGCAGAAGAGCCACGTTCTATTATCCTGGCGGAGGGACCTACTCTGGCTACTGGTTATGCAACAAACATCAGGGCTGGGGCGTCAAAAAGACGGCAAAACGAACTAGCCAGTACTTTTTTGGTAAAAAACATCCTGAAGGCCAGCTCATTTATGAAGGGGACTGGGTGATGAACAAACGACAAGGAGTCGGATCAATGCTACGAAAACGCGGAACAGAAGTACAACTGATATATTCGGGAAGATGGTACGATGACATGAAATGTGGAGAAGGTAAACAATTCTATTCCGACGGATGCGTCTACTTTGGAAAATGGATAAGAAATCGACGGCACGGTTTGGGAATCCAGTGGTACAACGATGGGAATATCTATGCGGGCGAATGGGAGACAGATTTCCGGCACGGACTTGGGGTCATGTTTTACGGTTCGTAAATAATAATAGTTTTAATGGTTCTTCCGAATTATCATTTTAATATAAACCAGCCAATGGAAACCGGTACGAAGGACACTTTGCACGTGGATACAAAAATGGCGAGGGTGTTTTCTATCATATGCATACGGGACAAATTCAGAAGGGGATGTGGGAAAATGATAATTTAAAGACGTCGGTAATACAGGATGAACAAAAAATCCGCTGTAATACTGCAATAACATCATATCCGATTCCGCGAAACTGTCTTAAGTACCCCAACGAAATAATGCGAGAACTTTTTCAAAGGTACAAAGCTTTTAGCAATAAGCCCCATCGTAGATTCAATGACAGGGTCAGTCTTGCCTTCATTCACCATCACCGACAGTATGCCTCTTGCGAAGAACGTTTCGCTTCACCAACAATTGTAAACCTATACCCCAAAGCTGAGTTTGGATGCACTTGCGACTGCGAAAATGTTGCCCGAAACGAAGCCAACTTTAGTCAGATATAGCATACTATACTTTACCCTATACGTTTGAAAGTTGATGTTACAAAATTGGCAACCTAAATATTAAAGGCAAAATTGTATGTCATAGCAATATTTAATATTCTTTTATTTGCAGTGCCATAATGTTTAACAAGCCAGTAAGGTCTTTCTATAAATTGTCAGTCAGATATAGCATTCTGACCCAACCCTTTTCAAAGATGATTTTCTAAATTTGGGAACTAAAAAAAAATAAAATTGTATGTGATAATATTTTATACTGGTATATTTGCAGTGCAATTATGTATAACAAAGAAGTAAGCTCTTTATATAAATTGCTTATTTATTTTTAAAATGTTATTTACAAGCTTTATATAAATTAGCTTTTGTCCCTTCCTTTCACGAAATTGTAACTTAGGCCGGCCAAGTAAGGATTTTTCTAATGGTAGCAAAAATACCTGTGTATCCCATCACCCCTCTTCATTCAAACAAAACAGACTTGCCACGCCCCAGATGAACCACCCTCCCTCCTACAATCCCCAAAAAAGACACCCACGTTTTCTACTTAATGATAAAAGAAAGGACATTAGCGGGCCTCGGAGCATCTCAACGTTTTGAGCGGCTTTCAAGTGAAAAGCAAAGAATTAAAAAAAAAAATTAGCAAAAAAGGTCGAAAAAGAAGCGGAAAAAAAGCAACAACAAATGAATACTCGTACAATGAAAGAAAAGAAAAAGATTTCAAACCACCTCCCAGCGCACACTCTACGTAATGCTCCTCCTGCAAGCTCTCCATTTATCAAGTTCCTTTTATTTTGGTGCGCGGGCGTAGTTAAAAATTAATAAATGAAATTAATGCCGACGACACTTTGCAAGGCATTGGTCAGTACGGAAGTGGAAGATGTTGCCAAGGTTTTTCTTTGGCTTCCCTCTGTTTACATCAAAAACATTTTCATTTGAAATATTAAGCACCTAAAAGTCGATAATGCTTTTTCTTGCCAGTGACAGCTGCGTCGCATGAATTTAATTATAGCCAGCTGAATATCACCAGGGCAGCAACACTTTTTGGCAACCCAAGTCCATCCAACGCAATTAACTGCCCTCCTCCCTGAAATGAAAGTAAAAACTTTTGAAGGAAAAAATCTCTGTAAATTCATCTTTGTCGTGGCCGGTGATTAATCAAAAGCAAGAGAGGGCCAACAAATAGTCCCGCGCACAATGCTCCAGGTGTATTGCTCGGATAGAGTGTATGTGTGCCCCCTCTAAGCAGTCCCCATGGTGCAGTTAGATGTGACTTTACATTGTAAAAAGTTCAAGCCTAATATGAAAATCCAAAAACAGACTTGGAAGAGGTTCTAGAAGTTATTCACAGCCTTAATCATAATTTTTATATAATTTTACGATGTAATATATAACACAAAAATTTCCATTTAACGAAGAAATAGTTCATAAAATTTTAAAAGGCAATACATTATATTATTAAACATTTCCCAAAAAGAGTGTGGGTTATCACCAATATTGGCCCACAAATGAATTATTTAATTAAAATCAGTTTTGAAAGAACTCTTTATTTAAAATACTTCCATCGGGATTTCCAACTTCAAAGGGGGGCTCAAATATATCTGGACTGAGAACCGATGATGGTAATCTTGGCGCTTGTGTAATCGGATTGATGATCGTCTTTCCAGGGGGAAACATCTCATCAAATGTAGCGCTGGCAATGATTTCATTCGCCACATCTAAAAACTTTTTCGAAAGTCCTTGCTCTAAGCCGGGCACAATCTCTTTGAGATATAATTCTTGATTGTTATTAATAAGTTTATTTCCTACGTCCCCCAAAATTCGATCGCCGCTGAATAGGTTTGCCAAGTTTAATTTAAAATCCTCAAAATCAATGCGCATGGTCATCTTGGTGAACTTCACATATTCTTTGCCATTTCGCAGATAGCGAGAGCCACGAATTTTAACGAATGCTTTTGCGTTTTCTAATATAAAGCAAATGAGTTGTTTTTTAGTTTTTATGTTCAAAGTTAAAACCTACCGCAATATCCCTGCATATTTCCCTTTCCTTTTATGTCTAGAAGTAGCCAATTAAGGTGCAACGAGTACTTCCCTCTAAAGTCAATGCGCGGGAGTGTAATCCAGAGATCGTACGATGTGTCTAACGGTTTGGCACTTCATGCAAAAAATTAATATCTTAGAATCAACATTTTCATAATGCTAATACTTAAGTACATAAGACGGTCAATGACAAAGTTACTTCCTCCATTGGCTTCAAGGTCCGTGAAAACAGCTTGAAATTGACTAGTTAGTCCTAGTTCAATATTATCTAGGAACAACGGTTCTAATGGGGGTGTTGTGAAGCCATCCCCCAGGTTTCCGTGCACTAGTAATGGCCTTATTTGGTACACAGCGTTAATGATACAGCGCTCCAGAAGAGGTTCGTTGCGGGCGCATGGTCTAATTGTGGACGCTAACAGAAAAGATATTTAGCAACAATAAAAACTTACAATTTGACGTGTAACGCAATTAGAAACGTTATTATTTGTTTTAGTCAAGGCCATTCACACATCAACAGAAATTGAAATGCGTCACAAGATAGTCCCTTGCAATCGGTGCAATTCGATACTTACGCAAGTTTGCAAAAATTACAGTATACTGCAACGCCAGGCACACCAGCAATAACACTAAACCCTCAAAACCCCTATAGTAAATCATCTGTAAAGAGGTTTTTTCACAATGGCTTCACGATATGTCCGTTTGTGATTTGAATGAACTGTAGTTGCTGCAGCCAAGAGGTCTACTAACGATTCAACAGGCATTAGATCGTGCTTTTGATTGAATTAAGCATGCTTAGCTAAGTCTCTCCCTCCCGCGACATTTTCATAGCATTAAACGAGCAGCTCACACTTACAAACGAACAAGGCAACGATTACGTACTTGCCCGCTGACGCCACTCAGGGGCACGTGAGTTGTCGCCTTGCATGTAAAGTTAAATTTATGTGGTTTAAAGTGAATTAAAACAATGCCGAATTCATGGCCCTAATATTGAATAACAAATGCAAGTAAATCAGCTACGAAAATTTAAATAATAAATTTATTGTCATCCTCCAAGGGCCAGCCTCAGCGCTACAGTTATAATGTATGCGCAAGGATGAAACAAAACTAGATTGGGGATAACATCAACACCAATCAGGAAAAACAAAAATGTTTATTTTTTTGTAATGCAAATTTGAAATTTATAAACGAAGTAATCAAGGAAAACATATAATAAACCATAGACTAGTCACCATGCTACCACCAATTGTTACATAAAAATTGCTTTCTAGGAATGTACTTATGTATAGTGCAGCTCGATTTATTGAAGCAAAATTAACCATACCAATGGTAAGCCACCAAAAGTAACCATTAAAACATTATTTAATAAAAAAATATATATACATATATAACATTATATTTATATATATATATTTATTTAAAATTATATATATATAAAATCTTAAATGATTTTGTACAAAAAAAACAAAAGCCCAGACAGAATTTAATCTTTCAAAAAATTCATTTCTAGTAGATGATGCTATTCAGAAATTATTATTATATTAAGTTATAACATTATAAAAATAAACTATATTTGTTAAAAATTAAAGATTTCCGGACAAGGAATGTTTTAATATTTTCCCGCTATAGTCTTTAAAAAAATGGATCTATTCCGGAAAAAGGGACAGCACGACAGCAATGTTAAAAAAGGTTGATGATCATACAACCAACAAAATATTTAAAAGGTAAGACGAGTATGCACAGACAATTTTAATTCAAGCCCAACCAACTTCCAGGATTTATCTCCATTTTTTTTATTTTTCCCGTTTGGCAGAAAATAGAAACACATCAAATTTGTAACAAATTACCTTTGATGCGTGTAATAAAAAGCCAGAACAGCTGTCGAAATGAAAGTTCTCTCTTCCATCAATAGGCTTTCACACCGCATTTTGGCCTAATTAAGTTTTCAAGTGCAATAAAATGATGGCCGGACTGTGCAACTCAAAATTTCGAAGGTGCGGGAAGAAAAACCAACGGGGAGGAAAACGCCCTATTACGTGCGGACATCAAATTTGTGCTCAAGTACATAAAACACAACTTAAAAACTTAAATGGATTTACCACAACATGACGAGAATCAGAAATGTAGATAATGATGATGAACACACACGGGGACGTGTACCGAGTTTGCTAACATACCCATACATTTCCAAGGTAGTATTTTAACATAAGAAATGTATATTTGCAAAAAAAATTTAAACATAGTTTATGATTATAAAATATATAGATATGTAAGCAATTATTGTAAGAACAACAGAAGATTACGTTATTGTCAAGTATTTCGGCAATTAGATAACCATTGCTCAGCTGAAGGAAGTGCGAGAAAAAAATGTATAAGATTTATAGAAGCAACAATGCTTCTGTATTCGAAATTGCACACGATTACCTTCTAACGACGGAAAATATTTTTTTATTACTTTTTTAGCTCTAATTTAAAATCAGGGGGGGACGCTATTGTCGAGTTTTTGGACTTTAAGATACCCGTTAGTCAGCTGGTAGGGGTGCGAAAAATAAATTTTAACATTTGTCTCGAAAATCCATAAAAATTTGGGTGGGGTGGGGGGTGAAAACAATAATAAAAGGAAAAAATGTAAAATTGAGGATGTGCAATTTTGTTGCGATTTGTGGGCGTTAGAGTGCGCGTGGCAACGTTTGGAAACAAACATGCGGTGGGCCTGTGCCTCTGCAATCTGCATCTTTAATTGCAACAAGCTTTCATAGTTCCTAGGATCGAGGCGTTCAAACGGACATGGTCAGATCGACTCGGCTATTGATTCTGTTTAGGAATATATATATTTTATATGGTCGGAAACACTTTCTTCTCCCTGTCACATACTTTTCAACGAATCTGGTATACTCTTTTACTCTACGAGTGATTAAATATAGCCGCAGCGCAAATTTGTTTACTTACTCCACACCCACAAACTGCTCCACTAGCTGAGTAACGGGTATCTATTAGTCGGAAGACTTGACTATTGCATTTTCTCCCTTTTAAAAGTTATATGGTTCGAGCTTCCAGCCTTTAGGTACGCCACCTTTCGTCTAACAAATATGCAGAAAATCATTCTTTAGAACATTCTACATGGTTTGAGTCTCGGAAACAATTGTTAAGGGTTCAAGTCCGTGCAATATTAAATTTCAGTATCTTAAACAAATATTTAGTGGTATTTTTGAACTGTCAAAGGAAAGCCACACAAGTTGCAAATGACAACAGAAAATAGGGAATACAAGATAAAATAAAATATACGAAAGAATATAGTTTTTATCGTCTAGATATAACATTATATGTCTTG
This sequence comes from Drosophila teissieri, assembly GCF_016746235.2. Taxonomy (NCBI): domain Eukaryota; kingdom Metazoa; phylum Arthropoda; class Insecta; order Diptera; family Drosophilidae; genus Drosophila; species Drosophila teissieri. The sequence goes on from NC_053030.1 coordinate 23,745,739, forward strand.
CAATTAAATCCCCGGCGTAATGTAAGTAGAGCAACTGCGTATTCAAAGGAATATGCTGTGTTGAAATTTGTGTTCATAACAATTTCAGGAGGAAATTTCTGAGATGGCAGTAATAATTATTTTGGGTTTTTCGGATTGTTTCAGGGGTAAGCACAGAACAGCCCAACAGGATGCAATCTTCGTAGCATTCATGGAACGGCATCCAATCATCTCGAAAAATTATCTTAAAGGCGACAAGCAAGCGGCGGAGGCAGCGTGGAAGAGATTGTCAAATGAACTAAATAGTGTTGGACCCCCTGTCAAGGAAGCCAGCGAATGGAAACGGGTAAATACAAGTAAATTAAACTAGCTACCATTTTAGACAATCTTTGAACAGGTTTGGAAAGACTGGAAAAGTTGTATTCGAAAAAAAATTACTAATAATCGGCTAGAGGACTCTAAGGCTACTGGCAAAGGATCGCTATACCAAGATACTCTCACTCCCCTGGAGGATGCAGTTGCTGTAATCTGCGACTTATACGATATGGCAGACACCATCGCCGAAGCCTGTCCCAGGGCTCAATCTGAAATGAGCCACGGAGTTTCTCTAAAATGCATAAAAACCGACCAAGACGATTCCACGGTGACAGATAATCGTAAGCAAGCATTTAAGTAAAGCTTATTTTACCACTATTATTTTTCAGACGAGTATGAGGATGAAGATTGCTCTATCAATATTAGACCTTTGAGTGTTCAGTTAGAGCATAGCTTTAGCGCTAACACTTCACATACTACTCATAAAAAAAGAAAGCGTAGTAAAGAAAATGCTTCAGAAATGGAACAAGAACGTTCTGTTCCGGTTCTTTTGGATATAGCAAGAGAGCTTAGTGACTTAAATAGACGATCCCGCTTAAACGCCCAGCGAACTAAAGCTAACACCGATGCATTATTAGCACTGGGTACGCAGATAGCGGATTTAATGCAGCAGCAGTTAAAGGAACGTAAGCGACTTAACGCCATAATGGAGAAATTTGTACTGAAAATGGAATCCACCGATTAGAGCCAACAAAAAGATTGAAGATGATCGATTGAAAATAATTTTAAATATCCGATTTTTCAATTCGCTATTAGCTAATCATCTTTGATAATAAAAAAATAAATAAAAAAACTATTACAGAATATCTACTCATAGCAATGGATAATTGTAAGAATAAGGTATTTATATTCGTAAACTAAATTATCAGCAATAAAATCCACACATAAATCATCGCATTTGTCTTGCACCGCGGTTTTAAAGTTATAGAATTAAAACAACTTTAAAAGATTTCGATTGACTTATTAAATAAGAATTTTCCTGTTTAGCACCAAAGTCAAGACTCGGAATCAACAAAATATAAAATTCATTAAAGTAATTAAAAAATATCTAATATAAGACAGCGTTACTTAATATCGAAACCATAAAATAATGTTTTTGGTATACCGGTAGTAATTGGCAAAACAAATAAAAAAAACAAACAAAAAAATCAAAACAAAAGTGTGGGCGCGGCACTTCTGGGTGATTTATGGTAAGTAGAGTAGGCGTGGCAGCCATCTTAATCAAACTTGAATTGCGTAAGACTTGCTAGAATCTGTATGCATAATCTCAACAAAAGCTTTAATTGTTTCCGAGATCACAGCGTTCATTTGGATAGACAAATACAATAAATATAAAAAATAACAAACATTTTTCCATTACTTTTAATGTAAAACAAAAATATTTCTGCCTACATATGCAAAAGTTTCCACTGTACGTTTAACTTTATTATTTTAATGATATCTAAGTTTCTTTAAAAAATAAGTTTTTAAAATGTCGTTTAAAATTTTTTGTTTGATTTGTTTTCGAATTTTTATAAAAAAAACCATATAGAAAAAATTTGTACATAATTTAGTAGTAAATCTTACTGTAAATCTTCACAAAACTTGATATCGGAAAATGTATAAGATTAAAAGGCTTTGTTTGTTTTTGTTTGATAACAATGTCATCAGTTAAAGTGCAAGAAAAATGTCCGGAAAGATAACGGTTAAAACAAAAGGAAACAATTAAAAATTATAAAACTTTTACTTACCTTTGTTTAATGATTAAATAAAATTCCTATATGTATTGTCACCAAAATATATACAAAACGAACACCCGTTACGTGTTTTCAATGTTTTTACACCGAAAGAACCGTGAACTAAACGCACAAGCTTTAACTCCAGCCAGGAATCGAAGAAATTTAAAACATAGTTCATCAAGATTAGATATTCATCACCAAAAAAAATTCCCACGCGGCGCGTGCATATCTCGCGCTTGCACTTTTTTCCCGAAACGACCTGAGAGCTGAGCGCGCACACACCTCCGCTCCAGTCAAGAACCGAAAAACAACTGAAGCAGATCATCTAGATTAAGTTCTACATCACAAGGAGACGACACCGATCACTGTCGTGTGTCTCTCTATCTCTGTCTCTCTGCAGCGGACTTTATACTCTTTCAATGCACACACATTTACAAACGTACCCAAAAGCACACGCAAATGCAAAAACAGTTTTTGTTGTAAAAAATGAAGTACCACAAATACAAGCGCTACCAGACATAACAGGACTCTTGAGCATTCAAAAACAATTTGCATTGGTATTAGCAAACTAACGGAAAAGTCAATAAAGTTTTTGTTGCGAGAAAATGAAAACAAAACGCAAAAACGTTTTGGTAAATGGCATTGTCAATGCGCTGAACAGCACATGTATATGACGATTGCTTTTTCTTAGAAAGAGAAGTTGGCAAACACAAAATAAGCTGAAAGAGCAATGGCGTGGGTATGTTTGATTTACAGTAGGTTATTACTTGGTTTTCTTTGTCACGTTTGTTTTGTACGTTCGCAGAGAGCGTGCATCGGCTTTATTGAATTGCAGTGCTAATACTATTTGTTATTCGGTTTGTTTTTTGCCATCAGCATTTTGAGTGCAAAACTTTGAACTTAAATAAATAAGGCGCAACGTAAAACTAGATGCCCAACTTAAAAATATATGCACCACCAAAAACACATGTATATACATATGTATGCGCGGCTATAGAAAAAACAATCGTCGTATACATGTGTTGCTCAGCGCATTGACAATGCCTTTTGCAAACGTTTCCTTGCGTTTTGATTTCATTCTCTATTTTCCCGTTGAGATTCGCAACAACAACTTCATTGACTTTACATTTCGCTAATACCAATGCAATTTGTTCTTAAATGCTCGAAAGTTCTACTATGTCTGGTAGCGCTTATATTTGTGAAACGTTATTTTCATTACTAACCAAATAACAACGTAAAATTTTGGTGGCATTATTAACTTGTTCTTGAACAAATACTAATACATACATAAATATATATCTAGTTAATAAGAAAATTATATTATGAAAATATTGTTTTTTATCATCTGGTTAATCTTTTTCAATCTGATACCAGTAGAAAAAAGCTAAAATAAATGTAAATATATTTTAATATTATTATCGTGTGATATCTTCAATGGTTTTTTTCACAGTATATAAAATTAAAGAAACGGTTGCGTTTATGTACATATTTGCGTGTTTGGTGATTTGCTCTGCCATAAACAGCTTTTAGACACCTGCTGTAAATGTGGTGGTTATTGAAAGAGTAGAAAATGCGCAAAGAGAGCGAGAGCAAGATATGGCGTTGCAAGTGGCCGAGATCGTTGACGCCTCCTTGTGACGTAAAACTTAAGCTAGGCGATCTGTTTTCAGTGGTTTTTCGGTTCTTGACTGAAATGGTGTGTGCGCGAAAGCTTTCAGTTATTTTCGTAGACAAAAGTGCAAGCGCACGATATGTACGCGTCATTTTATCAATTTTTTTGGCGATGAAAACTTAATTTTGTTGAACTGTTTTCTGAAGTTCTTCGATTCCTGGTTCGAGTTCAAGTGTGTGCGTTCGGTTCTCTGTAGTTTCGGTGCAACAGTATGGAAAACATGTAACGACGCATTTGTTTTATATATCTTTTTGTGACAATAAATTTGGGAACGGTTCTAATCATTAAACAAAGGTAAGTGCGAATAATACCTGTTTTTCATAAAGATTTTTTTGCTGGTAGCCTAGAGAGCTTTGCAATTAAAATTATTGGACAGTGATTGACCACGATCAGTGACCAATCATTAATCTATCCCCCGTTACTTTTAGAGTAAAAGGGTATGCTTGTTTTATTAATAAGTATGCGAGAGGTAGAAGAAAGCGTTTCCGAACCTATAAAGTATATATTTTTTATTGGAATATCTAGCCGTGATTTCGGAAACTATAAAAGCTAGCTGTTGAGATTACGCTTGCAGACTTTAGTAAGTCCTATGCAGGCAAGATGCTTAGGATGATTGCCACGCCCAAAATCAGTCCAAAACTGACACGCCCGCACTTTTTAAATGTCTTTCTTTTTTGTTCATTATATTTTTAATTTTTTTTTATATATTATTTTTTTACACAGTTTCAATTGATATGCCAAAAAGAATGTAAAACTTTCTCGTTAGCACTCCCGGTAGAAATTTGAAAGACAACTAAGAACATTAAAAAATCAAATCTTATTTAACGTTTTACTCTACGAGTTACGGGTATAACAAGAGAGAACGCTATGGTCGAGGTCCCTGCTACTATCAAAAATGTGGTAAAAATATAAAAAAATGAAAAAAAATTAAATATTAATTTTTTTCCAATTGGACAGTATAACACCTTTTAACCTTATACATATATCTTTTTCCGCACATCACTGCGCCATAGGCACGGAGAGCAAAACTATATAGAAAATGCACAGAAAACTATACGCTAAAATACACTAATGCGATAAACGAAAAGGTTAAAAAAACTGACGCGCTGTGTTAAAATTTTTGTAATGTATCATATAACAATAATAACAGAAAATATACCATTTTAGTCTAAATTTTTGTTGTAGTCTAAAAACAAGAGAGATCGCTATAGTCGAGTTCTTCGTCTATCAAATACCCGTTACTCAGATAGTGAAAGTCAGAACGCATTATTTAAACATTTTTCGGACACATCGATAAAAATGGAGAAATATATAAAGAAATTAAAAATTTTGTAAATGTGTGCGCGTGTCAGTTTTGGACGGCTTGTTGGCTTTGGAATGACAGTGGCCAAAAAAGTTGTAGTATATCAAAAAACCAATAATACCACAAAAAAAACATTTTTCAAAAGTATGGTCGTGGCAGATTTGTGCGTTTTGTGGTTGGGAAAACATTTGGAAACAAACTTGTCTGTCTCTGGAATCGGCTTGCCTAATCTTCTAGCTTTTATACCTTCTGGGATCGAGGCGTTCATACAGACAGACGGAAATGGCCAGATAGACTCATATATTGATCCTGATCAAAAATATTAATACTTTACTTGGTCGGAAAAGCTTCATTTTACCTTATACATACTTTTTAACGAGTTAAGTATACTCCTTTACTTTGCGAGTAACAGGTGAAATAATACATTTTTAAAATTGTAAAATTTAATAAGAAAACCAATTAGGGGGCAAAACAATTGATTGAACTAGTTTATTTTAAACAAATCGTTCATTATCCAGAACAAATTTATGCAATTTATTATTGGTATACAACGGTAAAATTCATTTTTTATAAATTAGTTAAATTATAATGAAATTCTGATCAACGCCAACAAAAGTGTCCGTTTATTTTATATTGCCTTGAATATGTGTTTACATATATCATTAAAGCTTTTAGGTGCATTACATCTTCCTATTAATTGAAAGATTTGCAATAACGTAGATATACATAAGCAAAATAATAGGGTTTTTTTTAAAACATGGCGGTATTGTACAGGAGGTGAAATAAATATTATACAAAATGGTGGTCGTTTTTAAAGTAACGGTAAAGCGGTAATAATGTGTGTTATATTTTAGAAGTGTTTTGTGTTATAGATTTTAATAATAATAATATATACATATATATATTTGATACCATTAATATAAACAAAACGAGCAATGTATTAGTTGTGGTTCACTGGCAAGTTCCTTAAGTTTTTAGGTATGTTTTTATTTGGTTTTTCAAAAAATTAGATTTGTTCAAAAATTGTCTAGAAAGTTGGTAGAAAATAAGCGGACATTTTAATATTACCAAAACATTTCGTATACTATTTCGCAAAAAAACAACACAAAATTGGCTTAAATATTAGGATTTACATTTTTTTACAGTATGATAGGCATCGTTAGTGTTGGTTTAATACAACTCAAAATAGTGTCATTTCGATTTGCTGCCTGGTAACATAAAATTACAGCTAATACCACACTGTCGAACTTACATATATGGGAGTGAAAATTAGTGGCAAAAAAAATTAATATTCGGAAAATTGTTTGTAGAATATTTTGCAAAATAAAAGAAACCAACGGCTATTTAAATATTCGCTAAATAGTTTGTAGAATATTTCGCAAAATATTAGAAACCAACAATAGCGTGAAATATTTGGTTTTCAACCTTTTTACAGAATGTTAGGAATCTTTACTGTGGATATTAAACATCAAAAAAGAGGGGTAATTTTGAAATGCAGCCTGTTTTTAGCTAAATTACAGGTTACACGAACAGAAAAATAAACCAATATTCAAAAAAGAAAGTTTTTGATTTTCTGCAAAAAAAATAATTGCCCTTTGGACAGAAGTATAAAAATTAAAAAGCAAAATAAATATAACTCTGTTGGCACTTAAAATTTAATTTTGAACTATATTTCGCAAAATGTAATAATGGAACCCCATACAAATATCACAAATTGGCAAAAAGTTAGGTATTACACATTCTTAAACCAAATAAAAAAAAATTGATGTAAATTATTGGTTAAATTGCACATCTAAAAACCAAATTTATAATATTTAAATATTGAAAATACCAAGTGAGAGCAATACATACACATCGCCTTTATATTTTATAAACGATAATCTTATTTGCAGAATTACACGGGCATAATGTAGGCAATCCATAGGGTACCGCTTTTGCACAACCACTTTCAGCCGTAATTGTATGCGACAGAAAATTAGCAGCAGTTTGAATATATTTGCATCCTTTTCTTTCACCGCCATTTGTAATTGCTGAACTTTTGAAGAAAGCTATATTTACGCCACTCCTCTCGCACACGCTAACATTTTCGCTCCCAATAATATGGCAGAGAACATGAGAAGCAATTCCACTATCTCTCTCTCTCTTTCGTCTATTGTCTGAAGGTTTTCGAAGAGAGCCAAATTTAGGCCACTCCTCTCGCATACGCGATAATTTTCGGCCCCAATAATATGGAAGAGAACATGAGAGGCTACAATCCTATATCTCTCCCTCTCTTACGTGTATTGTCATTATTGTTTGCGGTAATATAAGAGAAATAATAAGAGAAATTATTATGTATTCAAGACTCGTTTTGCGCGGCCATTTTGTGCTGCATAATTTAACGTTGCTCCAAATTCTCTGCTGCCGTCGACATCGCGGCTGCGTTTGCTCACGCTGTTTACTTTCAGCTTTTCAACTCAATGGCCATTTGTGTTTTATTTCGGAAAACTATCTTTCTTGTGATTGTATACAATAATAAATAAAATGTAAAACTGGTTTAACATGAACATAAAATCTAAATAATTTCTAAAAACAAGAAAGACCCATTACCATGTTTTCATGCAAAAAAATGTATATTAATTGATTTATTTATTATTTTTATACCAAACGCTAATTTTTAAAAATTTGAAGATGCTCTAACTAAAATTTAAACACAAAGAAAAATTTTATGTAAAGCTATATATTTACTTCTTAGCCATAATAAAAAAGTCGAATTTTTTTATTTATACTATTTTGTTCAAAAATGTTACAAAAATAGACTGCAAATATGTTCTTCTCCTGTTTCAATTTTCTGCGGAAACATGCAATTTCTGGGCAGAAAAAAAGAGCAACACAACTAGCAATTGTTTGGTATGCAAAGTTAAATACATTTATGTTCCCACTTTATTTTATTTATTGATGTAAAGCCCTAAAAAACCACACAACTAGACTATGCATTTATAAATAAATTACAGATAAAAACTGCTAAACCATAATTGTTTTTGCAAAAAAAATGTACCAATCAGATTGCATTCAAAAATTACGACATTTAAATTGTGCGTAAATGATGCAAACCAAAGAATACAAGAATGGGTCTAAATGTTAGGACTTGCAAAATATTTAGTGTTCTAGAAAACATTACTGTTGCTTATCACCTGCAGAAAATATTATGCCATTTTACTTTGCAAACCATTTCAACTACAATTAAAACCAGTCCATACCCGTACTTACACACGTATTTTATTTCCAGGAAAATTATGTCTGCTTGCATCTACAAAAAAACGTTTTCCATAGGTAAGTACACAACCGTTTACCTTTCAAAAATTACAAAAAAACAACAGCAAGCCATTTTTAAAACGTATAATCATTTGGCAGTGTTCTCTAGTTTGACTACACCAAAAAGCAATTACAAAACAAAAAGCCTGGTTGCCACAAACAAATTGTTGACAAATATTAAATGTCTGTTGTCTAAAAGATGCAAATTAAACCCTAATAATAATTTCCAATTAACTGGCCTTTAACATCGAAACGTTAGATATTCCAAATTGTACAAGGGCTGACAGGAATACAGGGAACGTCTACTCCGCCATTTTCGGTTGCAAAAACTTGGCAGGTGGAAATTAGTGTAAATATATCTATTGCTCTTTTATCCGTCGCTATTTTGAGTTCCAGAGAAACCCATGTTTAGGCCACTTCTTTCAGTCTAGTTCCCAGCAAATGTAGTCCAAAATGAGCGTCAATTTATATATATATACATCTCTCTCTGCCGTTCATCACCATTTTGCGTTTGCGGTAATGTAAGAGACCCCATGAGAACAAATCTTTATATATTCTAGCCTCTTTTTACGCGACCATTTTGTGCGCCAACTTTATACGCTCCGCTGCGTCCAGGCAAATTGTCAAGATTAAGAACATGGATGAAGATATATTTAATTTCCTTTTTTTCCCTTTTCCATTCTGAGAAAAAAATGTCAACAAAATGGAAAAATTGTCTCTTTTGTCCGAAAAAATTAAGAAAATTATAAGTTAACTCTCATTCACTCTCAAATACACCGTCGACAAATTACCGCTTAAGAGAGAGTAGCAGGGGCCTTGATATTGCTCTCACCCCTTTACCGCAAGCCAAATTACCGGCGGGCAAATGAGTTGCATATACGTAAAAGCTGCTTTCTATATTGCAATCAAAAAAACGCTCACTAAGAAGCACTAAGATTGGCATAGCTATTGTTCTTACCCTCACTTCCGCATCGCAAAACGGTGCCCAAAAAAAGAAACAGTTTTATAAGCACTCTCCCAATTGTGACCGCAATACGGTACCAGGAAAAATGTATGTATATTCTTATAAGCTGCCTACCAAATGTAACCGCAAATAATTTCTGTCAATAATAAATACGACTAACCCATCTATTGCACCCACCTTCACTTGCTCAACGCAAAACGGTCCCCGAAAAAAGAAATACACATATTTATCAGCTACGCAAAACGGTCCCCGAAAAAAAGAACGCTTCAATAACATGCCTTCTAATTGTGAGAGTGTAACAGCTGCTGCCTAACAGTGAGTAGGAGTGGCCTAGCTATTGCTCTCACACACAGTTACAAAATGCCGACGGGTAAATGAGACGCATATACCTACGAATTGCCATCTTTATTGCAACCGAAAATGGCCGCCTCAGCAGGAGTAGGAGTGGCCAAAAGCTCTGTTCATATTACCGCAAACCAAAATAACTGCGGAAGAGGGAGTTGTATATATATTTAAATGCCATCTTTTATTATTTCCACCGAATCTATTCCCGAAAAAAAATGTAGCAATTTCTTGATACCCTGCACTTCTAAATGAGATGCTTCTATTGGCACTACTTGTATAAGCTGTTCTGTATAGTAGCGCCAGTGCGGATAGCGGTATTAAACAACACACAACTGCTTTACCAACACACCACACTGCCGCCACTATACTCAACAGCTTTAACAACACTGGCGCCACTACACTCTACTGCGTAGGAAAGAAAGAAAAGGAAAGGAGACGACATATCGGGAAACCGAATTGCTACACAAGAAATGAGGCTTTTTATAACGTCTTGCCGCATTGTATAAACTCATTTTCTTATTAATGCGGTCTTTTTTAAAAGTGTTTTATCTTGCAAAGTTGAACGGAAATTATTTATTCCCTTGCTTATTATCCTAAACAAAATTTATTTAAATTGCCGTTAAACACACTTATTTAAATTAACATTTACTTAGTGGAGCCTTTGCGTGCCTCTATTTAATATGTTTATAGTGACGCCACTGCTAGCTTTTGTTAATATATTTTTTATGCAGTTGTGTACAGTAGCACCACTGTGTAGGTATACTTCGCCTATTTTCTAGCAACATTTTTATGTAATATGTATAAACTGTCGACACGGCTCATATACATTTGACATGTGTTGTGTAGAATTGTTTACTTTATACATGTAAAATATACATACTGGCGCCACTGTGCATGTAAACTTGGCATGCTTTATATCTACATTCTTTATGTAATATGTATACATTGGTGGTACGGATTATATATATTTGACATGTATTGTGTAGAATTGTATACTTTACATGTACTATATACATAGTGGCGCCACGGAATATATATACTTGACATATTTTACCGGCCTCACTTTAAATGTAAAATGTAAATACTAGCGCCACTGTGCCTTTGTGTTTGACGTTTGTATATACTTATACTTGTATAAGCCGTTGTATAAGGTGCGCCACTGTACTTTTTACACCAATTGTGTGTAGTGGCTCCACCTAACTTTTACATAAGCTGTATAGTGGCATCACTGCAGTTTAAATTAATTGTGTATACTGGCAACCCTGCACTTCTAAATGAGATGCTTCTATTGGCACCACTTGTATAAGCTGTTCTGTATAGTAGCGCCAGTGCGGATAGCGGTATTAAACAACACACAACTGCTTTACCAACACACCACACTGCCGCCACTATACTCAACAGCTTTAACAACACTGGCGCCACTACACTCTACTGCGTAGGAAAGAAAGAAAAGGAAAGGAGACGACATATCGGGAAACCGAATTGCTACACAAGAAATGAGGCTTTTTATAACGTCTTGCCGCATTGTATAAACTCATTTTCTTATTAATGCGGTCTTTTTTAAAAGTGTTTTATCTTGCAAAGTTGAACGGAAATTATTTATTCCCTTGCTTATTATCCTAAACAAAATTTATTTAAATTGCCGTTAAACACACTTATTTAAATTAACATTTACTTAGTGGAGCCTTTGCGTGCCTCTATTTAATATGTTTATAGTGACGCCACTGCTAGCTTTTGTTAATATATTTTTTATGCAGTTGTGTACAGTAGCACCACTGTGTAGGTATACTTCGCCTATTTTCTAGCAACATTTTTATGTAATATGTATAAACTGTCGACACGGCTCATATACATTTGACATGTGTTGTGTAGAATTGTTTACTTTATACATGTAAAATATACATACTGGCGCCACTGTGCATGTAAACTTGGCATGCTTTATATCTACATTCTTTATGTAATATGTATACATTGGTGGTACGGATTATATATATTTGACATGTATTGTGTAGAATTGTATACTTTACATGTACTATATACATAGTGGCGCCACGGAATATATATACTTGACATATTTTACCGGCCTCACTTTAAATGTAAAATGTAAATACTAGCGCCACTGTGCCTTTGTGTTTGACGTTTGTATATACTTATACTTGTATAAGCCGTTGTATAAGGTGCGCCACTGTACTTTTTACACCAATTGTGTGTAGTGGCTCCACCTAACTTTTACATAAGCTGTATAGTGGCATCACTGCAGTTTAAATTAATTGTGTATACTGGCAACCCTGCACTTCTAAATGAGATGCTTCTATTGGCACCACTTGTATAAGCTGTTCTGTATAGTAGCGCCAGTGCGGATAGCGGTATTAAACAACACACAACTGCTTTACCAACACACCACACTGCCGCCACTATACTCAACAGCTTTAACAACACTGGCGCCACTACACTCTACTGCGTAGGAAAGAAAGAAAAGGAAAGGAGACGACATATCGGGAAACCGAATTGCTACACAAGAAATGAGGCTTTTTATAACGTCTTGCCGCATTGTATAAACTCATTTTCTTATTAATGCGGTCTTTTTTAAAAGTGTTTTATCTTGCAAAGTTGAACGGAAATTATTTATTCCCTTGCTTATTATCCTAAACAAAATTTATTTAAATTGCCGTTAAACACACTTATTTAAATTAACATTTACTTAGTGGAGCCTTTGCGTGCCTCTATTTAATATGTTTATAGTGACGCCACTGCTAGCTTTTGTTAATATATTTTTTATGCAGTTGTGTACAGTAGCACCACTGTGTAGGTATACTTCGCCTATTTTCTAGCAACATTTTTATGTAATATGTATAAACTGTCGACACGGCTCATATACATTTGACATGTGTTGTGTAGAATTGTTTACTTTATACATGTAAAATATACATACTGGCGCCACTGTGCATGTAAACTTGGCATGCTTTATATCTACATTCTTTATGTAATATGTATACATTGGTGGTACGGATTATATATATTTGACATGTATTGTGTAGAATTGTATACTTTACATGTACTATATACATAGTGGCGCCACGGAATATATATACTTGACATATTTTACCGGCCTCACTTTAAATGTAAAATGTAAATACTAGCGCCACTGTGCCTTTGTGTTTGACGTTTGTATATACTTATACTTGTATAAGCCGTTGTATAAGGTGCGCCACTGTACTTTTTACACCAATTGTGTGTAGTGGCTCCACCTAACTTTTACATAAGCTGTATAGTGGCATCACTGCAGTTTAAATTAATTGTGTATACTGGCAACCCTGCACTTCTAAATGAGATGCTTCTATTGGCACCACTTGTATAAGCTGTTCTGTATAGTAGCGCCAGTGCGGATAGCGGTATTAAACAACACACAACTGCTTTACCAACACACCACACTGCCGCCACTATACTCAACAGCTTTAACAACACTGGCGCCACTACACTCTACTGCGTAGGAAAGAAAGAAAAGGAAAGGAGACGACATATCGGGAAACCGAATTGCTACACAAGAAATGAGGCTTTTTATAACGTCTTGTTTTTGACGTTTCTGGTGAAAGTACGGAGACAGAGTGATTTATTTCTGCCCCGCATCCACGCATTTATTTGCCTGTGATTACACCGAGTGCAATATATAGGTACAATTATTTGTGTTTTTGAATTTGTACATTGGTGGGATTAGTGTGGGTGTTGGACAGGTGTGGTGAGTATAATAGTGTTAGTATTTTCTTACTTTTAGACAATTGCGTGGGTGGTAACATTATCATATGGTTTTGTTTTGTTTACATTTTAGAATTGTAGGGAAATTGCAACGATTTGATTTAGTTTAAAATTGATTTTGTTTCTATTTTCAGGTACCCCCGCCAGAAGGACGGAAGCACCGAGCCTCAGGAGTCATTGCCGGTGGGGAATGGTAGTTGTTTGTCCCATCTATTTACAGCCGCAGGCTGCGCGCAATTTCGAATTTGAGTTGGGCTTTTAACATTGCGTGGGTGGTAACATTAACATTAACATATGTTATTTGTTTTGTTTACGTTTTAGAGTTACAGAAAATTTTGCATTAGTCGATTTAATTGTGTTTAATATTTGTTTTGTTTCTACTTTCAGGTACCCCCGCCGGAAGGACGGAAGCACCGAGCCTCAGTAGTCATTGCCATTAGGGAATGGGAGTTGTTTGTCCCAGTTTTTTGTTGCCGCAGGCTGCGCGCAGATTTTGCATTAGAGTTTGGCCAGCGTTTCTGGTAAGTAGTATTCATGGTGGAAATTGTTGCCGGCTGTCAAATGTGGTACTTTTTACCACCACAGCGGCCGTTGTTTTGCGTTTGATTTCAGTAGCTTCACCAGTCGTCAGTGTTTCAGCTCCGTGTGTGGATCCCGCGCTGCCGTCAATTATGATTTCCTTGGAGTCGCTGGCAACATTTGGCGATGGAGTCTGCTTATGTTGGGCAGAGTATACATCGCTTTTGGCGGAGTCTGTTGTTGTTGCCAGCAGCGCCGCGTCTGCCAGCAAGTTCGCAGGAGGCTGCCAACCCGCCCGTGGGTCTCATCGCCAGCCGTCAATGGGTCCAAAGCGCAATGGATTCCCGCGCCGCCGTCATATTCCAGGGTCCAGGGAGTTGCTGCACTTCAGCTGGGGTTCATCAGGGTGTCGGCGAGGAGTCATCATTGGTTTGGAGTCATCAGGGTCGTCGCTTTTTTGGGTCATCTCGCCAGTGAAAAGGAAGCATCTTATGGTCGCCGGGCCAAGATGCTTTGCTTTGGGCCGTCGCTCGTAAAAGTCCATGGAATTGGATGCAGAAAATTGGATTAGATAAGTATATCTATGTGTTTAGTTTTGTTTTGTCTGATTTTAGTTTTTTGTCTTTTCTTTTGCAGGTCCAGATTGTCCAGGATTTTAAATTTGTCCGGTGGGATTTGGAAAGGAAAGCAATGCCATGGATTTATAAGAGGCATCATTGGGGAGGTTCGTATATGTCAGTAGGTTTGTATATACATTTAGTGTTCTGTTGTTGTTAATTATTTTTTTACTATTTCAGGAATATATTCATAATACCGCTACTACTATAAAAGGTCGAATTTGGGGGTCACAATTTTGACCTTTTGCCGGGCCGGCAGCGCCACACCCAGAATTCAGGAGGGCGAAGGGGCATTTCGGCATGGAAACGGCATCAAAACATTATACGTTTTTAATGTTTTAGGTGCCAAAAACATCGTTTTTCGTTTCGCTGAATCAGGAGGTAGTGATTTGCATAGTTTACGCTTTTATTAAATTATTTTGTTCTTTTTCAGGGATGTTTTCAGTATACTGTTGCTGCCAGGAAAAAAGTCGAATTCAGGGGTCACGCTTTTGACCTTTTGCCAGGCCAGCAGCGCCGCGCTTAGGATTCAGAAAGACGAGGGGGCATCCTAGCATGGAAATGGCATCAAAAAATTATGCGTTTTTAATGTTATAGTTGCCAAAGACTTCGTTTTTCGATTGCGTCTATTAGGTGAGTTGTAGATTTCGTCGTTTTATGTTTTTATTAATTTGTTATTCTTTTTCAGGGATATTGTAAGTGTTTTCATTGCTGTCGGGAAAAAGTCGAATTCAAGGGTCATGATTTTGACCTTTTGCCGGGTCGGCAGTGCCACACCCAGAATTCAGGAGGACGAGGGGGCATTCCAGCGTGGAAACGGCATCAAAACATTATACGTTTTTAATGTTTTAGGTGCCAATAACATCGTTTTTCGTTGCGTCTAATCGGGAAGTAGTAATTAGCGAAGTTTACGCTTTTATTAATTTATTTTTTTTTTTTTTTTTTTTTTAAATATTTACAGTGGCTATTGCCCCTGTCATTTTATTGTCCTTTGATTTTTTTTTACATAAAAAACATTTAGGTACAATTCATGGCTATTGACATTTTTTGGAAACTTAAGTAACATAAAAAATAACATAAATAGTACAACATAAGGTAATAAACGTGGGCTCCCCGTTCGCAATTGCGCGTCCCGCCGTGCTCGCTTCTCTTTTTTTTTTTCCGATTCAAAATTGCGCTCCCTCCGACGCGTCCGGCCTCTGTTACTTTTTGGCTATTACTGGTTTATTTTCCACACTGTAGCGGGTATGTCGTTTTCCAATACTAAAACAGGTCTAGTATCGGATGATCGATATTGGCGGTAATTTTAAACGTGTGAATATCGGTTGGTATTTTAAATAGTCTGTCTATGGTTTTCCAATACTAAACGGGGTAGTATCGGATAATCGATAGTGGCGGTAATTTTAAAAGTGTGTATATCGGTTGGTATTAAATAGTCTGTCTATGGTATTATCGTATAATCGATAGTGGCGATAATTTTAAGCGTGTGTATATCGGTTGGTATTTTTAATTAGTGTTGTCCTAGTATTAATCGTTCTTGTAGAGATGCGGTCCCATTCATTCATGCATTTTAACGGCGTCGGTTGTACGGTCTCTCTTTGCTCAGCTTGGTGTGAATGCACGTGCATCCGCTTTTAGCTTTTTACCTACTTGCTGCTGGAAACCTGGAACTGGACCGCAATACTTAAGTGCGCACTTGTGTAAGTATTCAACACATCCCTTCTGCGAATTCAAGTGCGCGCGTGGACAGCGCAAGTGTAAGCCAGCAGCAAAAAGCATTTGGCCGCATTTCCGTCTGGCAGCAGGGGTGCTGCGGCGTAGTAGCAGGTGGCCAGGAGTATATTAATAAGGTGCCGCACGTGTTGAGTAGATCATTAATGGCTCGCTTATTCTTTTCTTTGCAGGAAAACTTGCAGCCGCCACTCCTCGAACCAGCCGTCCTCCATCTGCGCAAGGATGACGTAATTTGTCAGCGAGCCGCCCCTTGTTGGACCATCCACCAGATCTGCGCAGAACATCCACCGGCAGATCCGCGCGCCGGCGCAGCACTGGAATAGGCCGCCGCTCCTTGCTCCTGCCGCCCACATCCGACGCACGGAAAATGCGACTGCCTGCGTGCCTCCCTCTGTGATAGACATCGAGCAGATCTGCGAGCAGCAGCCGCCACAACATCCGCGCGCAGCCGTAAAGAGGAGAAAACAGCAGCCGCTCCTGGGTCCCGCCGTCCTCCATCGGCGTATCCGCGCGCTGGCATAGGATGGAAGAACAGCGGCCATTCTTCGGTCCCGTTGGCCCCCACATGCGCAAGGACAACACGATTTCCAGCGAGGACGCCTTTTATGCCATCTGTACTGGCTTTGGTGGAAGGATGTGTCGGGTCCTCAGCGCCTATAGAATGCCAGTTGGCCAGGAATGAATTTTAAATAGTGTCGCGTGTGTTGTGTGGATACTAATCCTTTTCTTTATCTCTTCCCTACAGGGAGGCTTGTCGCCGAGTCGCTGCAACGATATA
This sequence comes from Drosophila teissieri, assembly GCF_016746235.2. Lineage (NCBI taxonomy): Eukaryota > Metazoa > Arthropoda > Insecta > Diptera > Drosophilidae > Drosophila > Drosophila teissieri. Next base: position 23,762,790 of record NC_053030.1, read on the forward strand.
CCAGCGAGCAGATCTGCGCGCAGGCTTTGGCTGGAGAGTTGCTGTCAGTCGTCGGCGATCGTTACCAGGACACATCAGGTTAGCCAATCTGCGCGCAGGCGTCAGTTGCAGCGGCTGCGGTTCTAGTTCCAGTGGACCTAATATTGCGCAAGGATAAGGCGATATCCAGTGAGCCGCCTTTTGTCAAGTCATCGAGTAGATCTGCGCGTAGAATATACCATAGTATCTGCGCGCAGGCGTGAATAAGGAGATCATCTGCTGCTTCTCGGACCTGTTGACCCCCACATGCCCAAGGATGACACGATTTCCAGCGGAGAGCTTTTTGACGTCTGGACTGGATTTTGGTAGAAGGGTATGTCGAGTCCCAAGCGCCTGTAGGGTGCCCATTGGCCAGGAGTGAATTTTGTATAGTGTCGCGTGTGTTGTGTAGTTGCTAATCCTTTTCTTTATCTAATCCCTACAGGGAGCCTTGTCGCCGAGTCGCTGCAAGGATACACCAGCGAGCAGATCTGCGCGCATGCATTGGCTAGGAAAATTGCAGTCATTCGTCGGCGCTCGTTGTCAGGACAAGAACAGGTAGCCAATCTGCGCGCAGGCGTCAATTGCAGCGGCTGTGGATTCAATTCCAGTGGACTTCATATTGAGCAAGGACAGCGCTCGTATCAGCAAGCATTGCAGGACTAGGAGACTTCATCAGGCTGTTCTACGTAAAGTATTTTAAGTAAATTTTACCATTGTTTGTAAGATTATTTTAGTACCCTTTAGTTGAGCCTTTAGCCTTTATATTTTTTTTTTCAATTTCTATTTTTTTTCTCTTTAGTTGTTAGTTTTTGCCGACCTTTTTACCATGTTTTTTTTTTTTTTTTTTTTTGTTTTTTGTTATTGCTTAGCCTTCTTGTTTTTAAATTGATTTAGTTATTGTTATAGTTATTATGTTATGTCCCCTTCGTAATCGGGTAGGATTATTCGTTGGATGCTTATGGGTTGCCCTCTGAATTTTTGTATTATTTCTTGCCTAGTTAGGTCCCCATTTCTATATCTTTTATTGTACATATTTATCTCCAACTCGCACCATCTGTCAGGAGGCCATTTTTCGTTCTCTCTCTCTCTTTTTTCCATTTCTTCCTGATTCCTAATTCTTATAACCTCCATCTCTTCCTCTTCCAGTCTTAGAAGGGTGGGAAGATCCTCTAGGTGCCTTGTCCTTATGCTGTCTCTTTCTTTGCGTGTTTTTAGAGTTTTACATTCGTAGAGTTCGGGGATTTTAGGGAGTTTGGGTGAAGTTAGTCCAGTCGGTCCTTGGGGGATGTGTTCCTGTGTCAATTTTAATAGCCGCTGTCTGCTTCTCTCCAGTCTTTTAGGGATATAGTGTCTGGTAGCGATTCTTCGGACTGCTTTGTTGGGGTGTGTTTTTATGGTTTCGTAGAACCTGTGGGTAGCCTGCTTGTAGAAATCTTCTACCGTTTTGACTCCGTACTCGTCCCTTATAAACTGGTTCCTTGTAAATCTCCCTGCCCTGCAAATTTTTCTCATTTTAAGACTTTCCTCGACTTGAATCCTTTTTATTTGGGCGTCCGTGACAAGGGGACCCCAGGCTGAGATTGCATACTGCCATATTGGCGATAGAATTGTCTTAAAGATTAGCATCTTGGTGTTGACCGGGAGTTTGCTTCTTTCGCTCAATATCCAAGTCAGTTTTTTGTAGGCTGCAGCGAATTTTCCCACTAGCTTGGTGACGTGGGAGCTAAGGGTGAGCTTATTGTCAAGAATTACTCCAAGGTAGGACTGTTTGTTTTGGTTTTTTATTTTGTTGTCCCTAATTTGTATCGTTTTTAGGTTTGTCGGCAGGTCTTTTTTTAGAGTGTATATAACGTGTCCTGTTTTGGCAGCATTAACCTTAATGCCCCACTTGTCTGCCCAGTCAGAAAAGGTTTTTAGGTAATTTTGGTTATTACGTATGGCTGCAGTTGGCAGTTGGTCAGTGCTGAGGACTACTGTATCATCTGCATACGTTGACAGCAGCATTTCTCCTGTTGGTGAGACGCTGTGTGTTCTAGGGATAGGCATGTCTGAAGAGAAAATTGAGTACAGTATGGGGCCCAGGTTGCTTCCCTGAGGCACACCAGCACCTATTTGTCCTGTTCTGGATGGCTCTCCTGTTTGGTCCTTGACTTCAAATGTTCTGTTTGTCAGATAGCTCTCCAGAATGGTGTAGAGATTGAAAGGCAGGATCTTAGCTAATTTTAGTAGTAGCCCCTCGTGCCACACCCTGTCAAACGCCTCTGTGATGTCCAGGAATACCGCAGAGCAATATTCTTTCCTTTCGTATGCCTCAAGGATGAATTGCGTGACCCTTGCTATCTGTTGTTCGGCACCATGTTCTTTTCTAAATCCAAATTGGTGTAGTGGGATAGCTTTTTTGAATGAGTCGATCCTGACCAATCTCTTGAGAAGAAGCCTTTCAAATATTTTTGAAAAACCCGATAAAAGGCTGATCGGTCTATATGACTTCGGGTCATTTGCGCTTTTTCCCGGTTTTAGGATCATTTTGACTGTAGCATGTTTCCAAATGTCCGGGTAGTGTCCTATTCTTAGTATGGAATTGTAGATCAGTATCAGGTAAAGTGTCGCTTTCGTAGGTAGGTTTTTAATAAGTTTGTTAGTAATTAGGTCTTTTCCCGGGGCTTTGTTATTGTTTAGGTTTTTTAATTCCTCTCTTAATTCTTTTAGCGTGACTGGTTGGTTGTGGGGGTTTTTGTTTGTATTTTCTCGGTCAGTTGTCATAGATTCTTTTATTGTTTTAAGTTCAGTATTTATTTTGCTAATGTGGTAGTCGGGTATGATCGTATTAGGCTTGAATCTTCCTTCCAAGTGAGAAACAAAAGCTTCTGTTGTTTCTTGGGTTGTTTTAGTCCATTTGTACCCTTGTTTGGTCTCTAGTTTAAGTGGATAATTTGGTTGTGTTTTCTTTTTTCCTTCGTCCAGCAATCTCCACAGTTGTCTCATCCTGTCTGGGTTTTTTGTATCGATTCCTTCGACTTGTTTGTTTATAGTCTTCTCTCTCAAGGTTTTTATAGCTTTTTTTAGTCTGTTTTCAGCTGCTTTCAGTTTCGCTTTGTCCTCATTTGTCCTGGTAGCTTTAAAAATCCTCTTTAGTGTCCTTTTTTCTTCCAATAATCTACTGGTGTTTTCGTCTAGTGTGAGAGTATTACTATGTCCGTTTGTTCGCCCGTGCCTGCTTCTGGGGTTGTCAGGTAGTCTGGGGGGGGGAGTTGCTTCAGTAGCCGAGTCCGTGATGTTTTTGATAAAGATGTTTATGGCGTCGTTTATATCTTGAGCTACTCTTATCTCAGTATTTAGAAGGACCTTTCTGTCAAGAGCGTTCTTAAAGAGTTCGATGTTTGTAGTTTTCTTAAGGATGCTGTTGTTTTGCTTGTGCAAGAAGAAGGTGTTTCTGTCAAGGTTGATTTCCAATAAAATAGGAAGGTGGTCTGAGGAGAGATCCGAGCTCGAGGAGATTTTCTTTTCGTACATTCCAAGGCCTTTGCATATAGAAAAGTCTATTGCTGATGGGTTTTTCCTAGAGTCGAAAGGGAAATGAGTCGCACAGCCAGTAGCGATGATCTCGGCCATGGTATCAGCTTTGACAGCATCGTATAGTGCAGCGCCACGCTGGCAGCCGCGAAAGCAGCCCCACTGTCTATGTTTAGCATTCCAGTCGCCACATAGGACGAATTTGGCTCGACCTTCTAGGGTTTTCTCAGCATAGTTGAGTATGTCCCTGAAGTGGCTGGACGACCATTTATGTTGGGGCGGACAGTATACAGACGCTATTACTATCATTTCACTGCGTCTGTTGTTTTCCGGTAGCAAGACTATTGGGGCACTCTGTATACATTCCTGCTCGATCGGTTCTAAGGCCATGTGGCGGAGACTACTGTTTACTATCGTGGCGACTCCTCCTCTCTTGCTAGAGGCAGGATTTTGGGCTAAGTATGTGAAATATCCTGGCAGCTCTAGTTTGGTAGAATTGTTGTCTAGTCTAGTTTCGGTGACTATGATTATGTGGGCATCAATATTTAGAATGAACAGCTTAAGCTCATCTATTTTATTGTTGATCCCACCAGCATTCCAGAAAGCGATTTTAAGGATGTCCCTGTTGCACTCCCGAGTCATAGGAAACGTCACTTTCTGATGTTACTAGAAAGAGCATTTAAACGAAGATTGGATCTCGGAAAGGATTTTTTGGAGACTTTGGACAGTCTTTTCCTTGGCTTAGTAGGCGGGTGACGATTTCAAGAAGGTTGTTGAGCTTCTTTTCCATCCCTTCAATGCGATTTAAAAGGTATTGCTCCCCACTCACCTCCTTAGATTCGTCATTAGGAATATTTTGTGCTAATGGTGGTGGGCGGAAATGAGTGAGATGGGTGTTGGCCGGGTTTAGGGCGCTATTTGGGTTTTTTCTGCTTTCTTCTAGAGAGGCCAAGACCTTTTTACTAGTTGTCGGCGGGCTTGTCTCATTCCTCGGTTTTGTGTCCAATGTCCTGATTCTGTTTAAGCGTTTATTTATAGATAGATTCCTTTGCGATATCTTCTTTCCTTGGATTCTTTTGGCAGGTAGTTTTGTGTTGTTTACTAATGTGCGAGGGAGGGGGTGTGTGTAGGGCTGCTTATTGTGGGGCGTCTGAATGTGGGTGGGTTTTGGGTAGGGATGTTTATTGCGGGGGTCTGAAGGTGGGTGGGTTGTGAGTGAAGGGATTGAATTTTGTTGATAGATAGTCTTTGCTTTGCTTCTTGGAAAACAGGACATCCTTTATAGCTGCTAACGTGGCTTCCATTGCAGTTTGCACAAGTAGCCGGAAGGTTTTTGGGTTTGGTGCATGAGACCGTGGCGTGCAGCTGGCCACATTTCATGCATTTAAACGGGTTCCTGCAATAATTTTTTGTGTGTCCAAAGCATTGGCAGCGATGGCATTGTGTAGGATCCTTCGATACCCGTTTCCTTTCAACCTTGACCGTTTGTCCTCCAAGGGATTTTATTAGCAGGACCTTAAGATGGCTGCCGTCAGCCTTGGGTACAACCTCAACCTCATGGATGCGCATAGGATTTCTCGTGTCCCTAAACTGCATTGCCCTGATAAATTTTGTAGCTATACCGATGTCTTGAAGTTGGCTTTCTATCCATTTGGTCGGGGTTGACTGGTGGAGGTTCCTAATTACAATTTGGAAGCCTTTGCACTCTTTGGCTGGTGAGAGTGTAGGGGAATGTTTGCTTCAAGGAGGACATTCTGAATTGCATTGTAGGCGTCCATCGTTTTAGCCTGGATTCTAATATTGTTGCCAAGTTCAGACTTGGTAGTAAAGCTATTTACCCCGGCTTTATAGTTTAGTTTTTCTATTAGCGGGATAATCTGCTGTATATTGGACAGGAAGATTGATGGTGGTTTTCTGCTAGCTGGAACAGTTTTCCAGGGCGGTAGGTCGGGATCGGCTGCTGCGTTTGA